>NW_024031966.1:0-12793 GCF_002237135.1 Teleopsis dalmanni | reverse complement strand
TGATGTCCTCATGACTATTGATGACAATAGATTGCGTCAAATGCTACGACTTGGGTGACTACAATTTCACAAAATTGTTAACCTTTTAGCTAACAATGAAGAATTTACTAAATTACATTCATCTAAACAATTTCCTATAGAACTACGAGTTGCAGTAGTTTTGTTTAGATCTAATTCAAAAAAGTGCACAAGCGACGACAGAAAGGGCATATTTTTTCAATCTTATCTATAAAAACTTAAACAAATATATAATAGCCTTTTATTTGTAATAAATCAGAAGTATTTTCATCAGCCTTTAACAGTTGTACAGGCATCTTTTTTTCAAGGCCTGCGCCTGTTAAGTACATCAATCACTCGCTTTCCTCTAACTTCGTCTTAAATGGCGTACTTTAAACCCCAACATATTGGAATATTTTTTTTTTTTTGCTATAAGTTTCCTATAAAATATTTGCGCTGTTGGAGTTTAAAATAATACAAAAAAACAAATAATCTCGATAGGTGAATATATAACATATATACCTCAAAACCTTCTTTTTCCTCAAGCAAATCTAGAACGAGGTTTACCTCATTATTGGTCCACTTTTTGTTGCTACATCTCCGAATAGTTTTGGCCAGCAGCTTCGACATTGTTGGACGTTAAATGAATACAAAATCAAACAGTTGCATAAAATTACAAAATCAAAAAAAAAACCGTTTCGCTAAAATATTGCCCAGCGAACATTTAAAAAAAATAGTATCATTCACAGTAGAGTCTTGAAAATCAAATATGCAAGAGGTAATTGGTGCTGAAAATATGGTCTTGAATATTGTCTTGCAAATCAAGTGTGGAATTATAAATAAGGGAATTGTTTTTGTAAAATCAAATAATTTTGCACATGCAACGATGCACAGACATCCTGAATATCCTTATATATTATGGTGCCTTGATTCTGGTGCGTCATCGCACATGTGTTCTATAAAAGTAAAATTCAATAGTTTTAAAAAACCACAAGCAACAGTGTTGATGAAAAGGTTTCTGGCGTAAATGTCAAACTTGATAAGTTACCAGTTTGTGAAATATGCATTAAGGGCAAACCCAGTTACCATTTAGTAGTTCAAATTCGCATACAGAAGACTTACTAGAACTTGTGCATAGTGATGTATGCGGACCGATGCGCGTAAATTCAATCGAGATTTTATTACCTTTATTGTTGAAGACGAATGAGATCTTTGAAAAATTCGAGGAACTTAAGACAATGGCTAAGAGAAAAACTGGCAAAAAGGTAAAGATTTTGCGTTCAGATAATGGCACAGAATATACGCGTGCAATGATATGAATAGATTTCTTCGTGATGAGGGCATAAAACATGAATATAGTGTAGAACACATATATATTAAGTCTTTTCTTTTGCAAGCATATCAGAAAAGAACAACTGTTCATTTTAAAAATAACATATGAAAGAACAACACGGCTGGCTTATTTAGTCCAACTTTTTTGAAATCACTTAACTCTTAAGCAGCTTAAATCACATGGTTGCCAACACTAAAAATTCGTCTATTGTGAACGATTTTTTTTGATCCCTGACTTAGATGAACCTAGTTCGCTAGGTATTAGGTCTCTTCACTCTCTTCTCTCTCCTTCGTCTACTGGAATGAAGTTTCCTCATTGCCGTGGAAGTCTTCTCCTTTCATTCCTTAGAGGTGGTTTAGTGGGTTAAAGTCCCACACGGTGGCTTTCGATACTTCCACCTACTGCAAAAAAAAAAAGAACGATTTTTGGAAGTACATACGTTCGTAACAAATACGTCATAGTTTCTATTTATTATTTTACTGTTAAAAGGCACGAAAAATTATATTTTATTCAAAATCATGTAAAAAAAATATTCTCATCAATAATTGCAAAGAATTATTATTCATTTAAATGCATTAAGGAACAACCTTTTGCAGTATCTTAAAGCTAACTAAAAGAAATAAAATAAAAATAAAATAAAAGAAGAAATTAAAATGTTTAGAGAGTAAATAAAATAACTTAAATTATTTAAATAACAGAATTTAAATTATTATTAAACAAATTATAAAAAACTTAATCAATGAATAAAAGAAGAAGGAAAGAAATTAAAAAAAACAAAATTTACAAAACAAACACAAGACAAATAAACGTGACGTTAAGACTCCCGCGTTATCTGCATTTCTGGTTGCGCTTGAAAGAGACTGACTAAAAAAAACTTGGTTAACATGTTCAATTATTATTATAGATTATTGTTCAAATGGAAACCCAGACACTTTACCGATTAGTATATTTAATAATTGAGTTGCCAAGTGATACAGATAGCAAGAAATCAACAATTATATTTAACCTAGCAATTGGTAGAATTGAAGACTTGTTTGCATTAAGGAACAAAAAAAAATAATAATAAAATAATAATAATTTTCATGTATTAAGTTCTTAGTTAAAAGGTGTTAGTTTACATTTGTGTGGTGAAAGGGAAAGGTAAATTTTTACTTCGTAAAATATAAAAATGAGTCAAAAGCAAAAACAAATTTCCTTAGAACAAAAGTTAGACATTTTAAAACGTTTTAAAGTTGGAGAAAAACCTGCTGACATTGAGAGAATTCTGGACTTAGCTCCAACTATTTAAGAACAATTTCTAATCCTGATGCGGACAATATAAAGGGCTATGGAAAAGCTGTCACACATTTGGAGGTCTAACAGTTTACAAAAAATAAAACTCCATTTACGGTAAAAATTGAGTCCCTTCTATCCATTTACATAGAAAATCGGAATCAAAGAAGAATACCATTGGAGCAAATGCGTTTTCAGAAAAAGGCTCTGCGAAATTCAATGAGTTAAAAAAAAAGTAATTCGCCATCAACAAGTGGTCTAGCATCAAATATTTATAAAAATTAAATATATAGAGAAATGTGATTCGATTTGCGTGGTCAAAAAAAAATATCAGTTTTGGCTTCGAGTTCCGTCGATAATGTTTCGATTTGCGACGATTTTTAATATATGGGTACATAGAGGATCATCATTTTATTTGTTATTGGTTACATTTTTTTACATGTATTAAGTTCTTAGTTAAAAGGTGTTAGTTTACATTTGTATGGCGAAAGGGAAAGGTAAATTTCTGCTTCGGAAAATATAAAAATGAGTCAAAAGCAAAAACAAATTTCCTTGGAACAAAAGTTAGACATTTTAAAACGTTTTAAAGTTGGAGAAAAACCTGCTGACATTGAGAGAATTCTGGACTTAGCTCCAACTATTTAAGAACAATTTCTAATCCTGATGCGGACAATATAAAGGACTATGGAAAAGGTGTAACACATTTGGAGGTCTAACAGATTACAAATAATAAAAATCCATTTACGGTAAAAATTGAGTCCCTTCTATCCATTTACATAGAAAATCGGAATCAAAGAAGAATGCCATTGAAGCAAATGCGTTTTCAGAATAAGGCTCTGTCGATATTTAATGAGTTAAAAGGTAATTCTCCATCAACAAGTGGTCTAGCATCAAATATTTATGAAAATTAAATATATAGAGAAAGTGATTCGATTTGCATTGTTTCCATTTTGTCGGTCCCAATTAACGACGCGAATCGGGGTCTTGCGGTAATTAATTTAACTTAAAAAACAACAGGAGTGTATTGTTTGAGCAATGAATATTAATCCTAAACAAGTTTTGTGTTTAATTAATTAAATAAAATTCATTTTAAAACAATTTTATTTCAGTGGTTTCAGTATGTAAGATTCAATTTATTTAAAATAAATCTCAATAAACCCACGTATGTGATGTCATTCAAACTCGTATTGTGAAGTATTGTTTAAAAGTAAATACGCAATCCAACCCGGTTTTTCATCTTACTAGGAAACAGCTGCTGAACCTGTAGCACATAAGTAATAAAAACTACCATTTCTTTAATTAATACCTTAAAGCATTCTCTGTTTAATGAGTATCCTCAGGTAGTTTTTACGTTTTGATATTACTTTTTGTTAACTTCAATTAGAAAGATTCTATAAAGCAAATAATTGGAAAAAAAAATATTTATTTCCATTAGAATTTTATATTAAATTTGATTTTAACGTCATTTATGACGACATTGACTTCTTCTTCTTCTTCTTCTTCTTCTTGAGTTAGTGCTATTACGCACTTTTACTCTATAATGGCTGGGGGACTTATCTCTATCCCACACTAGGCTTTAACTAGGCTAAAAAATCATATCATTTATTTGTCCTTTAGTTGTTGACGGACCTTAAATCAGCATATCTTCCTGAGAGTCCAGAAGTGGACTTGAGGATTGTTAGGGCGGGGTTAAGTAGCGCATCAACTTTAGTGAATAATTTTAAAGCTCTGTCTCTGATATATTTTTTCACTATTCAGTAATATTGGAAACAGCTATATAATCACCCAAACATTCAATTAATTTGTGGCGACCATATAACAACTCTGCCGCAGCAACACTATTGCAGGCCGCAACAACACAACTTCGGGCCAACACCATGGAGTTACTACCAGTAGTCGCAACAATGACAGTGGTTACCACAGTGGCAGAGGGCATCATCAGTTGCACCAGCTACAGCAACAACAACCGGAACAGCAAGAACTCCAGCATACAAGCACAAGAAAAATAGCAAGGAGAACGAAAAGTATGAAACTCTACAATGTTCAGAAGTGACCATGTGTGTAAATAGTGAAACAATAGGGGTATTTTGGATGTCTGTGCATCGTCGAATGTGCATCATTGCAAACTCTAATAATCCTGAACTCACTTTGTACATATTAGTCTTGAAAGTATTTAGAACAGCTGATTTTCGTCAACATATTTAACAATGCCAAGAAAAAGTGAAATGCAGAATATATTGAATATTGTGCTCGATTTTGTTGTTGCGGAATTAGTACGTAATTTAGATTCGTACATTTATATGTTTAATATAAGAGTACATTTCTGTTCAAACGAATTGCAGAAAATGATAGCGATAATGACGATGCAATAAGTGACATTTTGGATGATTTAGAAGAAGACATTTCCACTGTGCATATGTGTCGTCGTGAAATTTTATCAAAGTTTCCAAAATCTTTTAAATGGTTCAGTGATGTCCTCATGACTATTGATGACAATAGATTGCGTCAAATGCTACGACTTGGGTGACTACAATTTCACAAAATTGTTAACCTTTTAGCTAACAATGAAGAATTTACTAAATTACATTCATCTAAACAATTTCCTATAGAACTACGAGTTGCAGTAGTTTTGTTTAGATCTAATTCAAAAAAGTGCACAAGCGACGACAGAAAGGGCATATTTTTTCAATCTTATCTATAAAAACTTAAACAAATATATAATAGCCTTTTATTTGTAATAAATCAGAAGTATTTTCATCAGCCTTTAACAGTTGTACAGGCATCTTTTTTTCAAGGCCTGCGCCTGTTAAGTACATCAATCACTCGCTTTCCTCTAACTTCGTCTTAAATGGCGTACTTTAAACCCCAACATATTGGAATATTTTTTTTTTTTTGCTATAAGTTTCCTATAAAATATTTGCGCTGTTGGAGTTTAAAATAATACAAAAAAACAAATAATCTCGATAGGTGAATATATAACATATATACCTCAAAACCTTCTTTTTCCTCAAGCAAATCTAGAACGAGGTTTACCTCATTATTGGTCCACTTTTTGTTGCTACATCTCCGAATAGTTTTGGCCAGCAGCTTCGACATTGTTGGACGTTAAATGAATACAAAATCAAACAGTTGCATAAAATTACAAAATCAAAAAAAAAACCGTTTCGCTAAAATATTGCCCAGCGAACATTTAAAAAAAATAGTATCATTCACAGTAGAGTCTTGAAAATCAAATATGCAAGGGGTAATTGGTGCTGAAAATATGGTCTTGAATATTGTCTTGCAAATCAAGTGTGGAATTATAAATAAGGGAATTGTTTTTGTAAAATCAAATAATTTTGCACATGCAACGATGCACAGACATCCTGAATATCCTTATATATTATGGTGCCTTGATTCTGGTGCGTCATCGCACATGTGTTCTATAAAAGTAAAATTCAATAGTTTTAAAAAACCACAAGCAACAGTGTTGATGAAAAGGTTTCTGGCGTAAATGTCAAACTTGATAAGTTACCAGTTTGTGAAATATGCATTAAGGGCAAACCCAGTTACCATTTAGTAGTTCAAATTCGCATACAGAAGACTTACTAGAACTTGTGCATAGTGATGTATGCGGACCGATGCGCGTAAATTCAATCGAGATTTTATTACCTTTATTGTTGAAGACGAATGAGATCTTTGAAAAATTCGAGGAACTTAAGACAATGGCTAAGAGAAAAACTGGCAAAAAGGTAAAGATTTTGCGTTCAGATAATGGCACAGAATATACGCGTGCAATGATATGAATAGATTTCTTCGTGATGAGGGCATAAAACATGAATATAGTGTAGAACACATATATATTAAGTCTTTTCTTTTGCAAGCATATCAGAAAAGAACAACTGTTCATTTTAAAAATAACATATGAAAGAACAACACGGCTGGCTTATTTAGTCCAACTTTTTTGAAATCACTTAACTCTTAAGCAGCTTAAATCACATGGTTGCCAACACTAAAAATTCGTCTATTGTGAACGATTTTTTTTGATCCCTGACTTAGATGAACCTAGTTCGCTAGGTATTAGGTCTCTTCACTCTCTTCTCTCTCCTTCGTCTACTGGAATGAAGTTTCCTCATTGCCGTGGAAGTCTTCTCCTTTCATTCCTTAGAGGTGGTTTAGTGGGTTAAAGTCCCACACGGTGGCTTTCGATACTTCCACCTACTGCAAAAAAAAAAAGAACGATTTTTGGAAGTACATACGTTCGTAACAAATACGTCATAGTTTCTATTTATTATTTTACTGTTAAAAGGCACGAAAAATTATATTTTATTCAAAATCATGTAAAAAAAATATTCTCATCAATAATTGCAAAGAATTATTATTCATTTAAATGCATTAAGGAACAACCTTTTGCAGTATCTTAAAGCTAACTAAAAGAAATAAAATAAAAATAAAATAAAAGAAGAAATTAAAATGTTTAGAGAGTAAATAAAATAACTTGAATTATTTAAATAACAGAATTTAAATTATTATTAAACAAATTATAAAAAACTTAATCAATGAATAAAAGAAGAAGGAAAGAAATTAAAAAAAACAAAATTTACAAAACAAACACAAGACAAATAAACGTGACGTTAAGACTCCCGCGTTATCTGCATTTCTGGTTGCGCTTGAAAGAGACTGACTAAAAAAAACTTGGTTAACATGTTCAATTATTATTATAGATTATTGTTCAAATGGAAACCCAGACACTTTACCGATTAGTATATTTAATAATTGAGTTGCCAAGTGATACAGATAGCAAGAAATCAACAATTATATTTAACCTAGCAATTGGTAGAATTGAAGACTTGTTTGCATTAAGGAACAAAAAAAAATAATAATAAAATAATAATAATTTTCATGTATTAAGTTCTTAGTTAAAAGGTGTTAGTTTACATTTGTGTGGTGAAAGGGAAAGGTAAATTTTTACTTCGTAAAATATAAAAATGAGTCAAAAGCAAAAACAAATTTCCTTAGAACAAAAGTTAGACATTTTAAAACGTTTTAAAGTTGGAGAAAAACCTGCTGACATTGAGAGAATTCTGGACTTAGCTCCAACTATTTAAGAACAATTTCTAATCCTGATGCGGACAATATAAAGGGCTATGGAAAAGCTGTCACACATTTGGAGGTCTAACAGTTTACAAAAAATAAAACTCCATTTACGGTAAAAATTGAGTCCCTTCTATCCATTTACATAGAAAATCGGAATCAAAGAAGAATACCATTGGAGCAAATGCGTTTTCAGAAAAAGGCTCTGCGAAATTCAATGAGTTAAAAAAAAAGTAATTCGCCATCAACAAGTGGTCTAGCATCAAATATTTATAAAAATTAAATATATAGAGAAATGTGATTCGATTTGCGTGGTCAAAAAAAAATATCAGTTTTGGCTTCGAGTTCCGTCGATAATGTTTCGATTTGCGACGATTTTTAATATATGGGTACATAGAGGATCATCATTTTATTTGTTATTGGTTACATTTTTTTACATGTATTAAGTTCTTAGTTAAAAGGTGTTAGTTTACATTTGTATGGCGAAAGGGAAAGGTAAATTTCTGCTTCGGAAAATATAAAAATGAGTCAAAAGCAAAAACAAATTTCCTTGGAACAAAAGTTAGACATTTTAAAACGTTTTAAAGTTGGAGAAAAACCTGCTGACATTGAGAGAATTCTGGACTTAGCTCCAACTATTTAAGAACAATTTCTAATCCTGATGCGGACAATATAAAGGACTATGGAAAAGGTGTAACACATTTGGAGGTCTAACAGATTACAAATAATAAAAATCCATTTACGGTAAAAATTGAGTCCCTTCTATCCATTTACATAGAAAATCGGAATCAAAGAAGAATGCCATTGAAGCAAATGCGTTTTCAGAATAAGGCTCTGTCGATATTTAATGAGTTAAAAGGTAATTCTCCATCAACAAGTGGTCTAGCATCAAATATTTATGAAAATTAAATATATAGAGAAAGTGATTCGATTTGCATTGTTTCCATTTTGTCGGTCCCAATTAACGACGCGAATCGGGGTCTTGCGGTAATTAATTTAACTTAAAAAACAACAGGAGTGTATTGTTTGAGCAATGAATATTAATCCTAAACAAGTTTTGTGTTTAATTAATTAAATAAAATTCATTTTAAAACAATTTTATTTCAGTGGTTTCAGTATGTAAGATTCAATTTATTTAAAATAAATCTCAATAAACCCACGTATGTGATGTCATTCAAACTCGTATTGTGAAGTATTGTTTAAAAGTAAATACGCAATCCAACCCGGTTTTTCATCTTACTAGGAAACAGCTGCTGAACCTGTAGCACATAAGTAATAAAAACTACCATTTCTTTAATTAATACCTTAAAGCATTCTCTGTTTAATGAGTATCCTCAGGTAGTTTTTACGTTTTGATATTACTTTTTGTTAACTTCAATTAGAAAGATTCTATAAAGCAAATAATTGGAAAAAAAAATATTTATTTCCATTAGAATTTTATATTAAATTTGATTTTAACGTCATTTATGACGACATTGACTTCTTCTTCTTCTTCTTCTTCTTCTTGAGTTAGTGCTATTACGCACTTTTACTCTATAATGGCTGGGGGACTTATCTCTATCCCACACTAGGCTTTAACTAGGCTAAAAAATCATATCATTTATTTGTCTTTTAGTTGTTGACGGACCTTAAATCAGCATATCTTCCTGAGAGTCCAGAAGTGGACTTGAGGATTGTTAGGGCGGGGTTAAGTAGCGCATCAACTTTAGTGAATAATTTTAAAGCTCTGTCTCTGATATATTTTTTCACTATTCAGTAATATTGGAAACAGCTATATAATCACCCAAACATTCAATTAATTTGTGGCGACCATATAACAACTCTGCCGCAGCAACACTATTGCAGGCCGCAACAACACAACTTCGGGCCAACACCATGGAGTTACTACCAGTAGTCGCAACAATGACAGTGGTTACCACAGTGGCAGAGGGCATCATCAGTTGCACCAGCTACAGCAACAACAACCGGAACAGCAAGAACTCCAGCATACAAGCACAAGAAAAATAGCAAGGAGAACGAAAAGTATGAAACTCTACAATGTTCAGAAGTGACCATGTGTGTAAATAGTGAAACAATAGGGGTATTTTGGATGTCTGTGCATCGTCGAATGTGCATCATTGCAAACTCTAATAATCCTGAACTCACTTTGTACATATTAGTCTTGAAAGTATTTAGAACAGCTGATTTTCGTCAACATATTTAACAATGCCAAGAAAAAGTGAAATGCAGAATATATTGAATATTGTGCTCGATTTTGTTGTTGCGGAATTAGTACGTAATTTAGATTCGTACATTTATATGTTTAATATAAGAGTACATTTCTGTTCAAACGAATTGCAGAAAATGATAGCGATAATGACGATGCAATAAGTGACATTTTGGATGATTTAGAAGAAGACATTTCCACTGTGCATATGTGTCGTCGTGAAATTTTATCAAAGTTTCCAAAATCTTTTAAATGGTTCAGTGATGTCCTCATGACTATTGATGACAATAGATTGCGTCAAATGCTACGACTTGGGTGACTACAATTTCACAAAATTGTTAACCTTTTAGCTAACAATGAAGAATTTACTAAATTACATTCATCTAAACAATTTCCTATAGAACTACGAGTTGCAGTAGTTTTGTTTAGATCTAATTCAAAAAAGTGCACAAGCGACGACAGAAAGGGCATATTTTTTCAATCTTATCTATAAAAACTTAAACAAATATATAATAGCCTTTTATTTGTAATAAATCAGAAGTATTTTCATCAGCCTTTAACAGTTGTACAGGCATCTTTTTTTCAAGGCCTGCGCCTGTTAAGTACATCAATCACTCGCTTTCCTCTAACTTCGTCTTAAATGGCGTACTTTAAACCCCAACATATTGGAATATTTTTTTTTTTTTGCTATAAGTTTCCTATAAAATATTTGCGCTGTTGGAGTTTAAAATAATACAAAAAAACAAATAATCTCGATAGGTGAATATATAACATATATACCTCAAAACCTTCTTTTTCCTCAAGCAAATCTAGAACGAGGTTTACCTCATTATTGGTCCACTTTTTGTTGCTACATCTCCGAATAGTTTTGGCCAGCAGCTTCGACATTGTTGGACGTTAAATGAATACAAAATCAAACAGTTGCATAAAATTACAAAATCAAAAAAAAAACCGTTTCGCTAAAATATTGCCCAGCGAACATTTAAAAAAAATAGTATCATTCACAGTAGAGTCTTGAAAATCAAATATGCAAGAGGTAATTGGTGCTGAAAATATGGTCTTGAATATTGTCTTGCAAATCAAGTGTGGAATTATAAATAAGGGAATTGTTTTTGTAAAATCAAATAATTTTGCACATGCAACGATGCACAGACATCCTGAATATCCTTATATATTATGGTGCCTTGATTCTGGTGCGTCATCGCACATGTGTTCTATAAAAGTAAAATTCAATAGTTTTAAAAAACCACAAGCAACAGTGTTGATGAAAAGGTTTCTGGCGTAAATGTCAAACTTGATAAGTTACCAGTTTGTGAAATATGCATTAAGGGCAAACCCAGTTACCATTTAGTAGTTCAAATTCGCATACAGAAGACTTACTAGAACTTGTGCATAGTGATGTATGCGGACCGATGCGCGTAAATTCAATCGAGATTTTATTACCTTTATTGTTGAAGACGAATGAGATCTTTGAAAAATTCGAGGAACTTAAGACAATGGCTAAGAGAAAAACTGGCAAAAAGGTAAAGATTTTGCGTTCAGATAATGGCACAGAATATACGCGTGCAATGATATGAATAGATTTCTTCGTGATGAGGGCATAAAACATGAATATAGTGTAGAACACATATATATTAAGTCTTTTCTTTTGCAAGCATATCAGAAAAGAACAACTGTTCATTTTAAAAATAACATATGAAAGAACAACACGGCTGGCTTATTTAGTCCAACTTTTTTGAAATCACTTAACTCTTAAGCAGCTTAAATCACATGGTTGCCAACACTAAAAATTCGTCTATTGTGAACGATTTTTTTTGATCCCTGACTTAGATGAACCTAGTTCGCTAGGTATTAGGTCTCTTCACTCTCTTCTCTCTCCTTCGTCTACTGGAATGAAGTTTCCTCATTGCCGTGGAAGTCTTCTCCTTTCATTCCTTAGAGGTGGTTTAGTGGGTTAAAGTCCCACACGGTGGCTTTCGATACTTCCACCTACTGCAAAAAAAAAAAGAACGATTTTTGGAAGTACATACGTTCGTAACAAATACGTCATAGTTTCTATTTATTATTTTACTGTTAAAAGGCACGAAAAATTATATTTTATTCAAAATCATGTAAAAAAAATATTCTCATCAATAATTGCAAAGAATTATTATTCATTTAAATGCATTAAGGAACAACCTTTTGCAGTATCTTAAAGCTAACTAAAAGAAATAAAATAAAAATAAAATAAAAGAAGAAATTAAAATGTTTAGAGAGTAAATAAAATAACTTGAATTATTTAAATAACAGAATTTAAATTATTATTAAACAAATTATAAAAAACTTAATCAATGAATAAAAGAAGAAGGAAAGAAATTAAAAAAAACAAAATTTACAAAACAAACACAAGACAAATAAACGTGACGTTAAGACTCCCGCGTTATCTGCATTTCTGGTTGCGCTTGAAAGAGACTGACTAAAAAAAACTTGGTTAACATGTTCAATTATTATTATAGATTATTGTTCAAATGGAAACCCAGACACTTTACCGATTAGTATATTTAATAATTGAGTTGCCAAGTGATACAGATAGCAAGAAATCAACAATTATATTTAACCTAGCAATTGGTAGAATTGAAGACTTGTTTGCATTAAGGAACAAAAAAAAATAATAATAAAATAATAATAATTTTCATGTATTAAGTTCTTAGTTAAAAGGTGTTAGTTTACATTTGTGTGGTGAAAGGGAAAGGTAAATTTTTACTTCGTAAAATATAAAAATGAGTCAAAAGCAAAAACAAATTTCCTTAGAACAAAAGTTAGACATTTTAAAACGTTTTAAAGTTGGAGAAAAACCTGCTGACATTGAGAGAATTCTGGACTTAGCTCCAACTATTTAAGAACAATTTCTAATCCTG
The DNA here is from genome assembly GCF_002237135.1 of Teleopsis dalmanni. Lineage (NCBI taxonomy): Eukaryota > Metazoa > Arthropoda > Insecta > Diptera > Diopsidae > Teleopsis > Teleopsis dalmanni. The sequence goes on along the minus strand of NW_024031966.1, from coordinate 15 downwards.
ATGCGGACAATATAA
>NW_024031965.1:0-12801 GCF_002237135.1 Teleopsis dalmanni | reverse complement strand
TGTACTTAAAGTATTTTTATCGTGCTATGCTTTGTGTATACATTCGAAAATTCTTATTTTTATAAATTTTGCTGTCTACAATTTTTGCTTTCATACAATGAATAATTTTTAGTTTTGGTATTGTGAACAAAATAAAAATTTGAAAATCAGTACAAAGAGAGCGTTTGTCGAGAAAGGTTGTAAATTGAGTGTGTTTGCGTGAAATATCGTACATAAAGTAATATTAAATTATTTTAATAAAATAATGTAATTCTTATATTATAAAGTTGATTCATTTATAATAAAAAGTTTATTAAAAACAAATTTTAAAATTCTATTCGATTTTTTTAACGAAAAAAAATTTTATGAAAATCATTACGATTGTGACGAAAGAGAAGATCAAAGAAAACTCTACACGACAGTGCAAGTGCATAAATACAAGCAATTGTGGTTGCTTAAACATTTATTAACAAAAACTATATAAAAACTTTAATTAAAAAATTTAAAGTGAAAATAAATAAGTATAAAATATATATTATTTACTCCGTTTTTTGGTACAGAAATTATAACTACTCTCTTGGTTATACTCTCCTGCTCCCTTGAATCCCCTTTGGTTTAGTGAAGGTGGAGCACGAAACTGTACCTCAAATTCAAAGACACTATTGGGGAAATATTTTTGGCGCGAATTTTGACATTTAATAGTGTCAAAGCAAAAGAAAATTGTAAAAAAAACTTTTTAAAGAACACTTAACAAATAACAAACCAAAATATTGCCTCAAGGTTATTCAACATCAACAATTTAATGACGCAATTCAGTATTTTGCATTTGTGAGTTAATATATTATTTATTAAAATACATTTATAAAGAAATGTCCGCTGCTCGCGTATTAAATCCAATTGTACTGTCGGAGTTCTGTAAGCTCCGACCCAGTCCATCAGCAGTCAACAATTTATCTTGTGGACGTCAACTAAATCGCATTAAACGTGACCTTTTCGGTTCAGTTAATCCTGCTGAAATAAACAAGTAAGTAAATTTTTATATATTTTTAATAAATTAACTATTATTATTTTATGAAAATTTTTCAATTCCTTATATAGATCATTCGTGTTGCTCTCGATATAACTGATCCGCAAAGGTGCGTCCACCCCAAATCGAACGATAGCGAACAAACGAACATTCGCAGGTAATAGTACCTTAAAAAGTTCGTTCATTCGCAAGCATTCGCTTTAGTGTGGATGTACCTTAAGCGTGCAATTCATATTGTATAACTAACTATATTCTATAACTATAAGATTCAACATTAGTTCTGTCAACTCCACACAAAAATTGGTCTATTTACGTACGAAGTTACCGTATTTATTAGACTATATTCAGCCATTCTAATATTATTAAGATAGAATATATTTTCGAAAATCCGTGAAATATATTGGAAAATTAACTATTTGATCGAAAATAAATGACTTTAATATAAATATATTTATATCTTCTGAATAAGACTGATTATTAATAAGTAGGTGCTAAAAGAGAAGAAAGCTAACAAATTGTATCCTTTTTAGTTAGAAAGGACAAAGTAAATATAAAAATTGTAACAATATTGTTAAATAATATTAAGCGAAACATTTATAAACATAAGTTCTATTATATATGCTAATTCAAAACACCCGTTACGGCTTTCAGTTACAGCACTTCTCTCAAAGTGCCTCTGATAGATGTGCCCAATCTCCAAGATCAAATATGGTTAGTGCCTCATCAATCTTAGCATTCCACCGAAAACTCGTTGATCCCTATGTGGGTTCATTCCACTGTCCCTTTGAACACGATTTTCTCTGAAGCATCAACTTCAATCCTCACTATCAGTTTTCTGAATAATACGTATATTAATGTTGTAATCAAGCTTCTACAACTCATAGTTTTTTCGGATACGGTAGATGTCGTCCACCTAACTTGTAATTACATTAATTATAAAATTAAAATCTTAAAAGAATTGTAGGATCATTGCAATTAAATATAATTAATAATAATAAATTCAGTAAATAATAAAATCATTATGTTTGCATATACTCTATTGCACTGTTGATAGTTCTATAATCTCATTTCAATTTCATTTCGTATGATTCACTTTTCAGATATGCATCAGATGAACTTGAAAAGAATCACGAAAAAGCTGCCAAAAAATGGGGTTTTGATTTTCGGAATGGAATGCCAATAAAATGTAATTCGCACTTCGTATGGGAACGTGTGACTTTCCAAGAGGCAACAAACTCACCCGAAATGTATACACTTACACGTGCGGCACATGTACGTCCAGTGACAACACCACCAACTCCTATCGATTTGTTAATAGATGAACGTGCTGAACGTGAAAATTTCATCAGCTCTGCAACAGATACGGATTCATGTGATGAATCACAGGACGAAGCAACAGTAACATTTAAGGTTCCAACTATAGTTGGCCATAGCAATAAAACTACAAAAATTACATTGCCTAGCAGTAAACCTAATTTGCGTAAACGTCAACCGAAGATAACAGGTAAGATATATAATTATTTACACATATCACAAAATAAGAACTTATTGTATATTATCTATAAGATTCTACATATATTGTATGCTTACATATGTTTGTATATATATGTCTGTATATAAACATTTATATGAATTTAATACATCTTATTACTAAAATTGTGTTAACTAAGTTCAGTCATCCTGGAAAAGTTCATTGACAGATCCAGATCGCTGTTGATTTTCTTACGTTATAAAGTATAAAATTAATTTTAAATACAATTTTCAAATTATATATGTTAACATATGCCACAGCATATATTTTTGACGGTTTTGAACAGCAAAATAACGTTAAAAATCAAAAAGTCTTAGCAATTTAAATGGTATGCAAAACAGGGTGCAGAAGCACGTCTATGTACACTTAATAAATGTACTATTCAGGAAATGAAATGAACGTTATAAAAAACTTATGGGAAAATGTTGTGCTCAATCAAACGCAACAAAATTAATTCTCACGTTTTTTTATATTCTAAATATATGCTATATTTCAAAATATGTGGGTTTTATTATATATTCTTTACCTCAATGCAAGTGTCTATGGAATATTGCATTCGTAAAAGTTTTTTATATTTCAAATTTCTGCTTCAATAATCAATTATGGGAAATGGAATTGTTAAGTATAGCAGAGTGGTTGCTAAAATATTAACGTAGTTTGATTTTTGTTAAAATACATATTAGAATATGAGATAATAAAACTATTTATTATTAAAATTTTAATATTATAAGGTTATTAAGAAGTCAAGTAAAAAGGTACTTAATATTTGCAACTTGCGAATAATAAATTTTGATATAATACTATATGATACAGAGCAATTCGTCTTTTATTGCCCAGTATTTGGAAGAACTGGCTTGAGATTGTTTTGTTATAGTGTGAAAGCATAAAAATGCTCTCTCTCTCTTTCATTCTCTACCCGATCTTCTTAGATTCATTAAGGAAACTTAGAAATTCAAGTTAGAGTAACATATTCTATCTTTAAACTTTTTTAGGTTCAGACCTAATGATCAACTAGCTGAGTGCATTAAGAAAAAAGCAATTGAAGTGTACTTCTTCTTGTAATCCGTATAGTTTTGTTTGATGTTCCATCGGTTCCTGGTTAGCTGGTTAGCAAGCGGTCACTGCAACTCGAATTAAGCTTCCAAAAGATTTTAAACAATTCTGTCAAAGGACTAGTTCTGATCAAAATTATTAGTTGATGTTATAATCATTTGAAAAAGATTAGAATAGAATTATTTTTGTTATGTGGATAATGCGAACCTAAGGTTTTCGTGGTATTTTATTATAATTTAATACAATTAAATGTAAATCATTTTTAAAGCAAGTATTCCTTTTTTTATTTATTCACCTTTTGGTACTTTTACAGTAGCAAAATAATTCAGGAGTATCCAATTTCTATACTTAATTTAAGAATAAATAATTATAAATCGGTTTTTATGTGTCATTTTATATATTTAATTAACCTTACTACATATTTACATTGATCAAAATTCAAAATGAGTTCTTTTATTATAAAGTCTAAAGTTGAGCTTAAGGAGTCTACAACAATTTTCCACTCGTTTCTATTTTGTGCTATTGCTCTCAACTCGTTAAACACTTTGCCTGTCTCCTGCTGGACTGTCCTTCTCCAGGTCATTGTTGCGTCTAGTCCCCTGGGGGTTCCAAGTAAGTGCGTCCAATCTGACCACACTTCTTTCATCTTATCCCGCAGCTATAGTTGTCTAACAAGTTTAACGTTAATTTTATAATTGGACTTAAACAAATAAATAACAAAAAAGATAGTTACTTCTAATTTTTAAATTAATAAACGACTTATAGAAAAATTTTTTTTTTGTTTTTATTGAGATGAATTATTATTATTGAGTTCAATTTATTTTGCATACAATAAAATAGTATATATTGCTAGTTTTAAAGAAATTCAAGGGAAACTTCTGACTGAAATATACGTTAAATCTTAACAAATGAAATTATAATTGCGGTACAAAAATATATGATAATAGTTCAGTTTTTTTTTTTTTGGTATGAATTTTTACTCAATCATATTAGTCGCCGATAAGTGTAGGTGTTCCTGGAGTTGATAAAAAATAAATTCCCCTATTTTTGTTTTATTCAAACAAGCACAATTTTTTTTCAAAAATTTTAATAATTAGGGTTTGATGTTTTATTGACATGGTTTACGTGATTTTTAATGGATTTTTTGTGCACCATTTCCGGTCTTCCTTTGCAAGTACTAAATGTTGACTAAAGGTAGAAAATGCTGTGGCGTATAAAACAAAATCTGATGATAATTATAGCTTTAGTTAACTTTTTCAGTGATTTCGTTACCCTATAGTGCAATGCATTAACTAAACATGATCGTTGGAAAGTGATATTCCATTTCAGTATGACTAAAGGGTTGCTGTTTTGCGTGCACAAGTGTTCCTAGTCGCGTCGTCATTTGAAAATATCATCAATATCAGTTCACTGCAGCTGTTTTAGAAGTTACTTAACAATTTTGATCCCCCATAAAGTTTGTCAATTGCATTTCGGGTTTGCGTTTGCGTTTACGTTTGCGTTTTTTGATCTGCTAACGGCAAACCAGAAAGAAAATCATCCCTGTTACTTGTGCGTGATTGCATGCTCACTTCAAGGAGGGGGATGTTTCGGAAACTCTAAGTATAGTGCAGGCTTACTGAATGTAAAGCATTTACATGAGGTTGAGTGACCGACCCTTTAGTGTGTTTTGGAAAAATTCTATTGAACTTATGGAAAATTAAATGTTAACAGCTGTGAATATATGTATATTTTTTTAATTTAATACAATTTAAAAGATTGGTACGTGTTTCGAAAATTGATGCGTTGAACGCTTTTTTTTTATTATAACTGCCAGATCAGTAAGATCGATATTTCATATACCTACATATGTATATGTATATGTATTCTATTGAAAGGGAGAGTAGTGCAGTGTTACACGGCGGTAATGAATCAGACTTTTACTCTGTGTGCAACATGAATTACATATTCATTCACAATACATTATATTTTTAGCAGAAAAATTCTTTATTGAAATGGTTTCAATGAATTAAATTACTGTAAATGATCAATGCTTGATTGTTTACTATTATCATTCTATTCAACAACATATACACATGTTTATAGCTAACCGTTACAAGTTCTATTAATTGAACATTTAATTCATCAATTAACCAATCATTTGATTTTTTTCAATATGTACACAAACAACTAACCATTATTACTCTGCATTTTGTAACGTTTTCTCTCTATTTTATTATTATTATTATTAAGAGTGAAGTGCTTGAATAAAATCGTCAAATCTCAAATATTAAACAGAAGCTTAACAATCCCGCATATACTGTGTATAGTTGTTTTTTTTTTTAAATTTGAACAAATTTTTAATAACACCATGCATGGCGTCTGATTAATAAATTATAAATCTCTACAGAGGTCTAGAGATCTTTGCATATGCAATGCTATTTTAAATACCTTACAATGCGTTTTTTATATACCATTAAAACAAATAATTGTAATGCAAATTAATAATTAGTGTACAAAATTACTATAATAAGCAAGATAACATCGTTGTTGTTGCCATTTTTTTTTTTTGTTGTAAATAATATTTAAATTTGCATTCTTACTTTTTGTTCTCATACGCTTTTTTCAACTGTAGAGACGGCTAAGAACTGTAGAGACGGTTTTTCCAGATAGATAATGAGATATGGAAGTCAATCCTAACATATAAAACGTCATAGTCGTCCTAGCCTTTGTACAATAAGACCATGTTAAACGGTCTTATAACCAAGAACGTAGTACTGCAAAGCCAGCCGCTGTTCTTTTCGGACAATGGTGTATAGCATAACACGTAAAAAACCTGCGCATTTCGTTCAATACTTCTTTTAAAAGTTGCAGAAACTTGAACGAAGAAGAAACAGTCACTCATTTTTCTGCGAATGCCCAGCTTTAACTAACAAAAAGAACGGATGTTTAGGAAAATTTTCTTTCTTTACTTTCTTGACAGTATGTCGGAGCAAAGGTTTTGCTAATGAGTAAGATTTTTTTAAATTATATAAATTCAGCTTGCTGTATTTAGCTTATCTGTAGGGGTTTCTTGCAAGGAATTTGGTATTAAAACGACAAATAACTACGAATTATCTGAGGCGAAAGGTCAGCCTCTGCAACTACCTAACCAACAGGCCCTTCTGTACGCATCTACAATCACATTATATCTTCATCAATGTTTTAAAAAAGAATATTTTTAGTAATTAACACATTGGGAAGACTTTAAAGAACCTTTTTTTAAATTAATTAATATTTTTTATTTTAACTTAATAGTTTCAAATTATTAATTAATTTAACTATGTGCACTTTACGTTTTTAAAAATGTTTATATTTTTACCGTAAATAAACGCTATTTCATGCAAGTCAATTTTAGTGGTATATTATATTATTTAATATTTACCTATACATTTGTGTGCCTCCTTAAAAACCTTTTTTGGCCTGTCTACCTTTTCTGTAAGAAGTAACTGACTACCTTTTCTTTCAATTATTTGTTTTCTTAATTTGTAAAGGCATTTTTCAATTCACCATCTACAACCCTCGGGACTGCCACGTGCCAATAGAGTGACAGACTTCGGTACTTCAAAAAACAAATAAATGAACTACTTAGGGATGATCTCCATAGGCTCTTTGATTCTTCTTTCTTAATAAGTACATGTGCACCGTTGCAATGAAACCAAAAATAGCAATTGATATATTGCAAAAGATTGTACAACTAAGCAAATGTTCAAAAAGATTATAATTTATGCTGTTAGTGTTGTTTTTGTAGTAGTTTCTCCATTCTGAAGATACCTAATTGGTTTGTCTTCGTTGAAAACAAAAACGTTCCGATGGGAGTTGTGATCAGCACTTCGTTATCCATGGTGACTAGCTTCAACGCCGCGTATAGTATCGCTTGCTCTTGGAAACATGTTATAATTTTCAGAGACTTTATATTTTTATTGTATGGTAGGAAGTATAAAATTATTTTGTATTTTGTTTAATTTCGCAGAATACAGAATAGAGTATTTTAATTTTTAATTATATATTATTTGCAATTAAACATAAAAATTAACTCGAAAAAGAATATAAAATTTTAAGTCTCTTATTTCGTACCCTAATTAATAATATTTATAAGTTAATAATTTATTTTTTAATAGTCTTAAGTTCGAATTAGTTGATAAATTATATTAATTCATAGATATATAATCTAGTGCATTCTCTGTTTATCTTTAATATCATCACATTATATATATGACTGATTAAAATTTTTAATATTTAATTTTTTTTTTTTTTTTTTCAGAATATATGAAGGAACGCAAACGTCTCGCACAAACTCCTAAGAAAATGTCACCACCATCAAAACGCATGCGTACTTCATCTGGCAGTGGCGTCTCTTCAAGTACCAACAGTCACTTAAGTCAAATGTTCGGCTTTAGTGGAAATATTACTTTCAAAAGATCATATGCAAAATAAACTCAAATTTTTCTCGTCAACTTTACATATATTTAAGTATAAACTATTTTGTATACCCTATATGTATATTCCAATTGTAAATATATACATATACATATATATGTATATTTCGATTTAAATTATAAGTACATAATTTCAATTAAGAAATTGCCATAAATATTAGTGATTAGTTATAAAAATTTTATATACAAAAAACTATTAATCAAAGACAATTTTCTATTGGTAAAATCTAAAACTCTCAGTTTTATAAAAATTAACTAAAGAAACTAAAATAAGAACAAATCAAGTAATTATATGCATTATGTATATAACTTATATATATATATATATACTGAGCAAAGTATTTACTTTAATATAACTATATTCATATAAAATTTTGAAATTTTTTTACATGATCACATATTTATAATGCACAATTATTGTATTTTTATATAATTTGTATAAAACTAACAATAGAACTTTTCTCATGCTATAATTGAACTCATACATCCTTAACATCCCTTTAAGCTATTAAGTCAAACTTATACACAAAGCTACCAGTGGTACAAAGCAATATTTTTAAATGGTGTAAATATATATGTACATATAATAAATATAAAAAATGTTTTGCTATTTATTAAATGCTGCCCTTGTTATTATGTAAAATATTAAAAATTTCATAAAATTTTTACAAATCGTGAATTTGTTAATAACTTTATGTTATAACGACGGCTGCGTTAAAGGCACTAAACTATTTAAATTTTTAATATAACTTTTTTATGAAATATATTTATTACTTAATAAGCAATTAAAATTAATTATTAAATAATAATTTTAATTGTATATTGAAATTACAAGATTGCGAGTTTATGAAATTATTTTTTTGTGAAATAACTCGAAATTTTCTTATTTTTTTTTATATCATAATTTATTTTAAAGTGGCAAATCCTATTATAATGATATATTTATGATAGTCATTTGTTACTTACATATGTTTTTGTGTTCGAATACTTTGAGCTATATGCAAAATATAAGAAAACTTAACTACATATGTACATATATATTTACATTAATTTATACAGTTTTTTAGTACAAAATTTGAATATTAGATTACACTATAAGATTTGTTTGCATTTTGTAATTTTCAAATAACGAATCAATCAGTGTAATATATTTATTCTATTGTATATTTTTTTTACTTATTTTGTTAATAATTTCCTTTAAATTGCATATGTATATGCGTTAATGTGTGTTTATATACATATATTAGTATAATGCAAATTAAACCGAAATTAATATCTATTTGTTACCAGAAAATATTTTTTTTACATGAAAAAAGTATTTTTTTTATAGTAATAAAAAAATAATTTTATTTTATAGTAAAAGAAAATGCATTTTCTTTAGTAAAAACAAATATATTTTTTTATAGTGAAAATATTTGTTTTTATTAGAAAATATATTATATTTCGTTTAAAAAAAAATTAATTTAATTAATGGAGAAAAAAATATTTTCTATTTAACATTTTATGCAAACATTTTTTTTTAAATATATTTTGTTGAATTACTTTTTATTTATTATTTACAAACAGTTAAATTTATATGCTGTGTAAAGAACTATTTTTTAATTAGGCAGAGCCCAACCGAAAACTGTAACTCTTTTTTTTAACGATCAATTGTAATGAATTAAAGTAAGAAAATAACCAACAGTAAAAGAACGTTTATAATTAAATAAATAAATGAGTAAACTAAGTAATTATGTTTTTCTCTGGCTTGTTTTACAATTTTTAGTTTATATATACGCATGTATGCTGCGTGTAGGTTTTATTAACTATTAATTAAATTTGAACAATTATAAAACCTATCCAAAACCCATGCTTAGGAATCCATTTGTTGTATTAGTGGGTGCTTATATAATTAAAAAAAAAAAATAGTCCAAAATTTATTTCAATTAAAGTCATATTGGGATAATCTAAAACTAATAACTATATTTTTATGTTTTTTATTTAATAATGTAATAATGTAAAAATTGTATCACCGATCAATCCATAGATTTTATTTATTATTAACTAATAAATTCTACATGTAAACTACCAACAAAAAATGGATGTGCCGCACCAGTTGGCTCTGTAGTTTACTCGTAGTTTAAATAATCACAGTAAAAATTACGTGTACCAACTATTTGGCGTTAGATTGTGTATGCAGTTTTTGTTTGAATAGTTAATATAAATATTTTACAAATTTAAACATTGATATCTCAACAAGTATGCTATATCCACACATAGTGTAGAGTATAAAGAGATCGGAGTGTGTGGAAAATTGGAATCTCAACGATCTGTATATTCTTTAGACAGTATAGACTTAAGTTTTCAAACAAGTGAGTGAATAATTGCAATTGGGGTTTCAGTCGCGTTTCTGCGACAAACAGCATATGAAACTCTTATAGGTCTGTTGTGTTACTATAAAGCTCTTCATTCAATATGTCATCCCTTCAATTAATTTGGTTTTCTAAAGGGCTTCTGTGCTACAAATAGTGTTAATTCAAGATCTACTTACATAACTTGTAGTACTTCGGAATTCTCGTAAAAGAGTTTTGCAAAAATTGCAGTCCTACTTCTGATAAGACTGGGCATATACACAATAGCTTGATATATTTACTTCTTCCTCCTAGAAGAGACCATAAACCTTTTCAGTTCTTGCATGGCGATACCCGAATAAAATATTACAATTAAGAAATATGTAGATATATCTACAAGCCTATTATTAATTTATTATTATTAATCATTAAATTATTTTTAAACAGAATTTAATTTTAATTACTTATTTTGTATAAACATTTGCAGAATATTAATTTTAATATTTTCAAGCGATATATAATTACGGACTGTTTTTAGTAAAACATGCATGAAAAAAAAATAGCTTTGATAAGTACCAACGCTAAATTTTAGGTAATATTGCACAAATTTGGTATTTAAATAAAATAAAAATATTTCATTTGTTTATTAAATTTAAGTTTATTTAACAAAAATTTTTTAACTACCAACAAAATAAAATCAATTAATTAATCAATTAATTCAAAATATTCATCTAACAAATTAAAGGACTCGTCACCCTCGGTCTCTTCCAATATTATATCATCATCTTCTTTCATCTCAATATATTGATATTCATCATGCGGAATATATTCATCGGTTTCTTCCTTCGCACTATTTTGCAAGCTTGCAGCCTTTTGTTTATTCCATTTCCTGAGCACCGTTTTGCGATACATATTCTTTTTGTTCGGTTTAATTTTATGTATATTTCTTCTGTGTGATAATAACGAACTGCAATTTGCATATGTATTTTCACATAACTCGCAAAAGTATCGTTTCTTCTTAGTTTCGGGATCTATAATTTTTGGATAGCGATTAAATTTAGTCCTTTCCTCCAATTCTTCGTTTGTTCCTTCCAGTGCTAAATGCATATACTGCTTATGACGAACGACTGCTGCATCGGAACTAAGCTTTAAATTGCATATATCACATTTAAAGGTAAGATTATGCTGTACCTTGCGATGAACAGCCAAACTCTTACGAGTGTTGTAGCCCTTACCACAGTATTCACATATGTTATCACGTGCTTGTTTATGTGTTTTCATGTGCTCCTTAAAAAGATATGGCTTGTGGTACTTTTTCGGACATAACTTACATTCAAATTTTGGTTTTTGATGTAATTGCATGTGATGTCTAATAGAGAATCTACTGTAATATTTACCACATATATGACATATATATTTTTGCCCTCTATTCAAACATAAAATTGAATGCGTTCGAAAATTATGTGCATTGCGAAACAGCTTATTACATCCACTGCATTTATATGGGTTATCTCCAATATTATGCTCTATAAATATGTGCTTTTTCAATTTCTTTTCTGTTTTATAACTTGCACTGCACTTATCACATGTGTATGATAAATTTTGCTGTCCATAGTTATGATCTGTTATGATTGTATCATTTTCACAATCTTCACTAACGCTAACATTATTATATTCATTGAACTCTTCGTCATTTTCATCTTCATCTTCATCATCATCATTATCATCATCTTCAATATCACTGCACTCATCATCATCATTATCATTATTCTCATTCTCATTATTACTATCACTATCATTATCATTATTATCAGAAATAATTGTAACATCTTCAGAATCAAGTTTATCGACCTTATTTTCTTCAGATGATTCAAGGCTTTTTAATGTAGAACTATCCATAGACTTTGATATATTATTCATCTTTCTTTTTTTTGGTTTTGAGATTTCTTTTTTTGGCATATCATCATTATTTTCACACTTATATTTTTCCCTTAATAATTTTACAAGTTTCTGGTTATGTTTTAAATCGTTTAATATATTTGGATTATGTTTTTTTAAATGATTCAAACTTTGTCGAATTCCAAGGCTTGTAGTATTTATATTCCATCTATTGTTGAGTTTTGTCTTAAAATCACATATAGCATTATCAAATGCCTTTGGTGATACATAGCGTTTTGACCGAAGTACTGAATGTGATTTGATAAGTTTTAAGAAGTCTCCAACCACAGGTGAATAAGTAGTTCCAACACGAATCTTAAAATATTTCATAATATTAAAAATTTTTGTTTCATTTAATTATGGTATTTTTAACAAGTATTTTGTTAGTTATTAAATGTTCTATTACATTAGTGACTAACAATAAGTAATTTAATCTTAATTACTGTTTAATCTTTAAGTTTAAGATAAAATGAAGTAAATAACTTT
>NW_024031964.1:0-12804 GCF_002237135.1 Teleopsis dalmanni | reverse complement strand
GGGCTTTATCTGACGACATGGTCATGCCAGCTGGTAAGAAACCAAAACAAAACACCTCGATTCAGGGATCGAGTAAACCCTCTTTCAGCCAAGTAGCCAGTCAGGCCAAGGGGATCAAATTAGGATTTGTTCCTTTTGATTTGGCTAAGTGCCCCCTAAACAGGGAACAGACTGCACAGCTACAGGAGGCTATAATTGAGACTGCCATAGAGTTGGCGTCTGACGAGGTTAAACCAGAATTTGAAGGTTGTTTCCCTCGTACGGGATGGCTCATGATGGTGTGCACAAATAACCAAACGGCTGAATGGGTCCGTAAAAATGCGGCAGCTATTGCAACAAAGGCTAAACTGGGCGCCAAAGTGGTTGAAGAGTCGGAGTTTCCAAAAACACATCTGGTGCGAGGATACTTCCCACACAGTTGCGATTTTGAAAATACCAAGGTTCTTGCCACAATTGAGGCCCAGAACAGGATTAAAGCAAGCACCTGGAAGGTATTACAGCGGACCGCAGAAGCTTCACTGCTCCACATCGTCTTTGCTGTCGTCGTTGCATCCTGGAACTCACTGGTCCAGAGTGGAGGTAGAATTGCATATCGCTTCAGCCATGTCAAGCTACTGCTTAAAACTAACAGTATGACAAAGGAGGGGCAGCCAGAACAACGGCCTGTGGAACAAAAGGTTCCAAATAAACTCCAGATCACAAGGACGGAGAAACAGAAAGTGGAGCACGTGGTCCCACAATCAACACTTACGTCTATTGTGAATCCAAATGAGGCCCCAACTACTAGTAGAGCCGCCATTCAAAAAAGGCTTTGGATGCGGCCACCTGTGGGTGGAGCATCAACAACTTCAAAAGAGCGCCAGAAGGAAAAAGGGCCACGAAGAGCTCGACTTCAAAAGGAAGTCGAACGCTCTCTCAATAAAACTCAACAAAAATGAGCACCATAGGGGTGTTACAGGCGAACCTGCACCACGCGAAAGGAGCATCGGCTACCTTGTGCAGGACCTTCGCCACAAAAGGACTGGCCATAGCGCTTATCCAGGAGCCATGGACAGTCGGTGGGCATATAAAAGGCCTTCAACATCAATCAAGTAAGTTGATATATAAACGTGACATAGAGTCGCCTAGAACTGCTATACTAGTAAACAAAAATGTTAACTGTATTCCAATTCCAGATTTCATCCAGAGGGACTTGGTGTCGCCCATTTTTGAGATCCCGACGGAGTGCGGAACACGAGAGATCGTGATCGCATCGGCCTACTTTCCAGGCGATGCAGATGAAGCACCACCTGAAGCAGTCACAAACTTGGTAAGTTATTGCAAATCCAATAATTTACAATTTATAATTGGTTGCGACGCAAACGCGCACCATACCTTATGGGGTAGTACTAACATAAATAGAAGAGGGCAAATGCTTTTAGAATACTTTAGTAGTAATAACGTCAGCATATTGAACAATGGTTCTGAACCCACTTTTATTAATGCCATTAGAAGAGAGGTTCTTGACCTTACTCTTTCTAGTCAATTTATCTCCAATTATGTTGTTAATTGGAGGGTCTCAAAGGAGGTTTCTTTATCTGACCACCAACATATTCTTTTTGAACTGCCGGGTCACTTTTTACATAAAAATTTGCCAGCTGCACGTAAGTGTATCAACTGGGAAATCTTTAGACTATCCCTAGCTAGTAAGGAGGACCAATTACTGAATTCAATCAGTCATATTGATGAACTTGAATTAGCAGCAGATCAAATAAACTCTGTTATCTCTCAGGCGCATGAAGATGCATGTAAGGTTGAACCACGTACATCCAGACGGGATGTGCCATGGTGGAACAAAAGGCTCGAAGAAATGCGCAGGGAGGTTAGGAAGCTTTTTAATTTAGCAAAGCGATCAGGGGTGTGGGTAGACTATAAAACATCCTTGACTGCCTACAACAATGAGATTAGAAAATCTAAACGGAAATCATGGAAAACTTTCTGTGACAGTGTTGACAACACTCCGCAAATGGCTCGCCTTCATAAAGTGTTGAGAAAGTCTCTTTCAAATGACATTGGTCTATTGAAAAAGAATGATGGTCTCTACACAGCAAATGGCAGGGAAACTTTACAACATTTACTACATGTGCACTTTCCAGGATCGGTCTTATGTGATGCATCCATAGATAGGCGCACGTTAAGTTATGAACAACCAGACAATCGTTTAATGTCGCTATCTGGTATCATTTTTGACATTGATAAAATCAGATGGGCAGTTAATTCTTTCAGTCCTTTCAAGTCACCAGGAAGTGATGGTATCTTCCCGGCACTTATACAAAACGGCATAGACGTTCTTATCAATCCTTTAAAGGTGCTTTTTAGGGCTAGCCTTTGCTGGAAACATATACCTGAAGCTTGGAGAGAAGTGAAAGTGGTATTTATACCAAAAAATGGTAATAGACCAAGTGATGACGCTAAATCGTATAGACCGATTAGTCTCTCATCCTTCCTCCTGAAAACTATGGAAAGACTCATAGATATCTATATTCGTACAGAACTGTCTAAAAGTCAACCTCTTCACAAAACTCAATTCGCTTATTCCAAAGGGAAATCTACCGAATTGGCCTTACATAACTTGGTCAGTAGAATTGAAAAGGCCCACAAAAACAAAGAAATTGCGCTTTGTGCATTTCTGGATATTGAAGGAGCTTTCGACAATACGAGTTATGGCTCGATCTCGAATGCCTTAACTAACAGAAATGTTGATTTTAATGTTATTTCCTGGATTGAGGCGATACTTCAAAGCAGAAAAATTACATCAACCTTAGGTAGAACGTCTGTAGCTGTTGAGGCCGCAAAAGGTTGCCCACAGGGTGGAGTACTGTCTCCTTTGCTCTGGTCAGTGGTTGTTGATGAACTTTTAATCTTGTTGGAGAATATTGGTTGTGACGCCATTGGGTATGCAGACGATCTAGTTATAATAGTATCTGGAAAGCATGGTAGCAGTTTATCAGAGATCTTGGTAGGGCACCTTCGACGCATTTTAGCGTGGTGCGAAAGTGAGGGTCTCTCCATAAATCCGGAGAAAACTGTTGTTGTGCCTTTCACACTCAAACGTAAACTAGACATAGGTCCCGTACGTTTAGGAAACACTAATATTTCTCTTTCCAGTGAAACAAAGTACCTAGGTGTTGTCCTAGATGGTAAACTCACTTGGAGTTCACACTTAAATAAAGTATACAACAAAGCATTAACGGCTTTATGGACAATACGGTCCTGTATAGGTAAAACTTGGGGCCTAAACCCAAAGATTATATTTTGGATATATCAGGCAGTAGTACGTCCTATCATGACATATGGTTGCCTGGTTTGGTGGCAAAAGGTCACACAGGCTGGATCTATTGCTGTTTGCATGAAGCTCCAGAGATTAGCGTGTCTCTTAATGACTGGTGCTATGAGGACAAGTCCAACTGCAGCACTTGAGGCTATACTTGGATTGACACCTCTGCACATACACATTCAATCTACGGCTGCGCTTAGTGCGCTTCGACTAAAACTCCACATGAACAAGAGTTGTCTTGACTATGGTCATACAACAATATTAAAAATATTTGGAGCACATAAAATTCCTCAATGCGATGGAGACTATACAACAGAACTCCATCGTTTTGGCAAAAAATTTGAGGTACACCTACCATCACGTTCAACGTGGGGGAATGGAGGCCCATAGGTTGACCCAAAAATTTTGGTTTGGTACACAGATGGATCAAAGATGGATGAAGGCACTGGCGCTGGTGTATTTGGACCCAACACCAGCATTTCGGAGGCAATGGGCACATGGCCGAGTGTCTTCCAAGCTGAAATCCACGCAATCAACTTATGTGTAAGATTCAATTTAATCAAAAAATCTTCTGGCTCGAAAATTGTTATTTACTCTGACAGCCAGGCTGCTCTTAAAGCTCTTTCTTCTTGGACTTTCAAATCAAAACAGGTCCTTGAGTGTTACGATCTTCTGCAATCACTTGCGGCTCGGAATAAGGTAAGCCTTTACTGGGTTCCGGGCCACAGAGGAGTTTTGGGAAATGAAAAAGCTGATGAGCTTGCCAGAACTGCATCAAAAACTGCTTTTATAGGCCCTCAACCCTTTTGTGGAATAAACTGGGCTAGTACAAAACAGATTATCAAGGAAATGGAAAATCATATGCGGCTAGAGTACTGGGTAAACTTTCCAGGACTCAGGCAAAGCAAAGCACTGATAACACCTTACTCCTACAAAAACATTCTGAAATTCTCAAAATGTAATTTAAGGATGATAACGGGTTTCATTACAGGTCATTATGGTCTGAAATATCACCTTCATAAACTACAATTATCTGCTAACTCGGAATGCAGATTATGCCTCGAAGATGAGGAAACAACCATGCACATTCTTTGTGACTGTCCAGCTTTAATAACGCACAGAAGAAACCTGTTTCATAAGGAATTTCTGTCACCAGAACAGATTAAGAACTCTTCTCTAGATTTAGTTCTAGACTTTATTCACAAAGCTTTAAGGGGCTTTGTTTAATCAATAGTGAAACTGGTACAATAGGTCTCTTCTGGCCGCAGTACCGGCTGTTGGGCAATTTTCACGAATACTCTTTATTATTATTATTACACGCTGAACACCAAAGTTCTATACCATAAATCCAAATTGGATTTAATATTGATTTGTTAATTAACAATTTGTTATCGAGACTAAGTTTAGAGTAGCGATTTAGAACCCAGTACAATTCCTTATATTTAAGATTCAATTGACATCTTTTGGCTTCAATATGACTTGTCCACGTGAGCCTTCTATCTAGATGAATTCCCAAAAATTTCACAGAATGTGATTGAGCGATATCCATATTATTAATTTTAACTGCAGGGCATGTTTCTCTTCTTAGAGTAAAAGTTACTTGAACGCATTTAGTTTCATTCAACTTGATTCTCCATTTTGCAAATTTTGTGATGCTATAGTGTGGTCACGGTTGGTACTGACTATAGCAGTGTCGTCAGCGAAAGTTGTCAGCAAATAGTTTGGGTATCGTGGAATGTCAGCTGTATAAATTAAGTATAGAAGCTCAAGGACGCTACAGTGAGGAACTGCAGCGTTGATATCGTATACTTGCGAAGTAAAAGATTTATGTCTAACCCTGTATTTTACTGGAGTACTAACGGGCCACTGTGCCATTGCACCTATATTCCAACGGTGGCGAATTCCAATAAGCGGATTATGCAGGAGTTACCAAAATGAAGATGTCTCTGTCCAGGACTTGGAAGAGATAACGAAAGCTAACTTATCGGATCTCCTCAACTTCATCTGGAAAACCAAATGATTTAACAGGGATTACAAAAATTAGCAACTCGCCTTTCCCGGCAAAATTTTTGAGGGCATCACAATGGGCAATATATGCCTCCGAGTGGAAGTGCTGACAACGGTCAACACGCGCCTTCCGAACCTAACCTAACCTTATATTTTCGATGAATCACGTAGGATTTTAGAAGTTTATGAACTTTTTTTGGAAGCAAGTGTGTTATTTTAAATAAAAGTCCTTCAAGCCACACTTTATCAAATGCCTGGTCTGTATCAAGAAAAACTACCGTACAATATGGTTTTGAATGTAAAACTAAGTGTATTTTGTTAGCTAATCAAAGAACCTGTTCAATTATTCCATGCTCTTTGCGAAAACCAAATTGATGGTCCGAAATTAAGTTTTCTGTCGGTGAGAAAATCAGTATTTTCTATATTAGTACTTTTTCGAAAATTTTTGAGATTTGTGGCAATAGACTTATCGGTCGATATGATGTAGCAACTGAAGGATCTTTTCCAGGCTTCAAGATCATTTTTATCAACGATATTTTCCAAAAATTGTCATAAAAAGAATAGCCTTGTATACGAGTGCAATTTTTACGCTTTAAGTGTGTCTCTGAAATTAGCATAACATCGATGTTATTAAAATATAGATGACGACTGATTTCTAGAATATTGTGGCTTGAGCCGTTAGCATTCCAATGGTAGATTTTGAATGCGTTCATTCTGCTCTCAATAGTCTGGAAATAAGTGCTTGATTCTGGACCATACTTTGCATCATAGACTGTATCATAATTTGCATCCATTCCATAAACTTATCCATTCTTTAAATAAAAGAAGAAAACATAGGCTGCAAATGCGCTGATTGTGTGTCGTCGTTTTTATATTTCTGATCTGGAGATTCCCTCAGAGTATTAGCATACGATGTTTGAGGAAGCTCATTTGGGGCCGTATAGATATTATTATTTAAGTGAGGGAATTGCTAAGGTGAGAGGTTAATATTAGGGATATGATTTTACTTATATTTGGCTACGGGCATTTTTTGCTTTGGAGCAAGAAAGATAGGGCAGCCGCGATAGTTGGCTGTGTGATTGCTTTTGCTATTCGAGCAAATTTTGGCTTCTACATCTTGTTTGCTTTTTGGACGACTTTCCGTGGAGTGTAAATCTGAACAAATAACATATTGTAAAGAATATATCGGGTGAAATTCACCTTTTTTAAGCTTGCTTTCGTCATGATTCAACTCAACTTTATATAGTAGTTGTGGGATATGTTCTCTATTTATGATATTATAAATACTTTTGACCACCAAATTTTTTACCTCTAAAGCTGATTGTATTACCCCTATATCTAGACCTGGATTGAAGAAGATTTTGCTCCCACAGTTGTACGGTCCCACACGAATTCCGGGTCATTTTTTTTTTGTTTTACCTTAAACACAACTAATTTTAAATTTATAAATCAAACTTATGAGATCTCAATTATTGTTTTTCTGATACAGTATAATTCGCTTAGCTGCATCGATAAGATAGTTACCTTAAATTATATTTTTTCTGCATTTATGGCTTCATTTGTATGAAAATAATTATATTTGCTGCATCCAAGTTAGATGCCTGTTGCACTTAAGCGCCTCGTATCGACAGAATTTAATTGACATTTTCTATGAATATCATCAAACTTAGCTGCGCCACCTAGGAAACGAATTTGCAAACAAAATAATTTATGCGTTTGCCAATAAAAAATACTCTTTTCTATTTGATGAATATGGCAATGCATATCTTTTTTTTTATTTCTGCACATGTCCGTTTTTATTTTGCTTTGATCGTGTCTTTCTATAATCAAAATTTACTAATCGTGAAATGGGTAAAATAAAGCGTGTGGTTGAGTTAACAATAAAAGAAAAACTCCAAATTATTACGGCTGTTAATGATAAAGTTGATAAAAAGGTTCTATGCACTAAATACAGTTGTGACAGATCAACAATCAATGGCATAGTTAAAAACCAAGCCGAAATTCAAAAGTCTGCCTCATCGTTCCAGTTAAAGCGTAAGCGCCAACGAAAAGGTGCACACGATTTGGTAGAGGAGGCATTGTATAAATGGTTTCAACAAGAAGAATCAATAAGCGTAATACTGGATCGGCATGTAATTTTGGCGAAGGCAAAGGAGTTTTGCGTGGCATGTGCCACTGCCATATTATGCTAACAAAAAAGCATGGATGACTAGTGAGCTCTGGAAAGAAATAGTCCACGAACTAGATGCAGATATGAAGAAGCAAAAACGGAAGATTTTGTTGTTTTTTGATAATGCCACAAGCCACAATATTTTAGAAGGGTGTGAAAACATTAAATTCAGCTTTTTACCACCAAATACAACGGCTTCAGTTCAATCACTAGATCAAGGCATTATACACTGCTTCAAATTGGAGTATAGACGCATATTGGTAAAACAACAGCTAATTGCCGTAAATTCTGGAATATCAACAACTGAATTTTTAAAAACAATTTCATTGTTGGACGTTCTACATTTTGTAAACGATGGGTGGAAGAACGTAACGCAATTAACTATTCGCAATTGTTTTAAAAAGGTAAACAATTATAGTATCAGTATTGCTGTTAACTAATAACTACATTACCTATAAAGGCTGGATTTAATCTGTACCTCAATGGCGAAGGAACTACTGATGACAACGAGGAAGAGTCCGATGAGATAGAATATGGACAACGTATTGATTGGAATGAATATGCAACAATAGATAAAGATATACCTTGTCATGGTAAGTTAACGGATGAGGAAATTGTGCAATCACTGGTTCCCAATGATAACGAAAACGGCAGCAATGGAGACTTTGACAGTGATGACGATGCCGACGATGAACCCGAACGCAATACTCTGAATGAAGGTTTTTTCGCCATTGAGGTGCTGAAGCGTATTTGCATTCAAAATAATTGCGAAGAATTTTTGCCAAACCTTACATCTTTGGAGGATAGATTTTTTAATTTATCTATAAAAGCGGCTCCAGTGCAAACAAAAATTACAACTTTCTTTAAAAAGAACTAATGGTACTTATTAACCGTATACACAATGTCCAAATAAATAAAAAATATTTTAATATGTATGAAATAAATACATATATTGTATAAAAACCGTAAAATTTAATTCTTTTATATTGTTGCGATGAAATGCGCACTATTTTAGGCAGACTATTAAAATTACGTTAGCTGCCTTTTTAAGATAGCTGCCTCCAAATTCGCTGCAAACAACTCGAGGCAGTTAAGCGAATTATACTGTATTAACCTGAAATAAATATTTTTTGTTAAATAATATTTATTTATTCATATTTCATTATGATATGATATATATAATTGATTTATTTTTATATATTTATATATTAATTATTTATTTTATTTAAAAAACACTAAATGTTTAAAAAATGTTTAAAAAAATTCTTACTTCTGTAGTAATGTTAACTCTTAATATTGTAAGGATGGAAATTTACACTAAATTTCCACCTACATAAACGCTACATAAACGTGCACTAAAAACAATAATAACACGAACTAAAACACAACAATACAACACAGTTTTTTATAAAACAATACACTTTATATATTTATATTTAAACTTGGGAAAAGTGGACTCACTGGTAATAAATGTTGCAAATATCTGGAATTAAATAGATTAATTAATATATAAAATATTTAGTCAAAACAATTTACCAAAACACAAACCGCTTACAAGCCTTAATAACACCTCAAACTAAGCTGAAATGATATCGAAATGAAATATAAAAATATAAATAAATAAGTGAAAAATAAACTCACCTTATTTATTTGTTAATTATATTTCTTATTTTTATGTTGTAAATTGTTGAATATTTGCAGTTTTAATATTTTATTTTATTGTAACAAACAACATAAATAAAAACCGCCACCGATCGAATGTAGCTTTAAAAACACATTTTGTAAGAATCAAAACAAAGCAGCGTTAACATAAGAAAACAACAACTGCCAAAAATATTCGCCGTAAGAGAAGCTCAAAGAGAAGTTAAATGCACAAGCTGAGTACCGCACAAACATGAAATAGAAAATCAGAACGGCAAAAATTAAACAAGAATTACGTGAGATCAGCTGTAAATAAAATGATACGCTACGAAAAAGCTCGGTTGAGTGCGTATATAAGATGCGCATTTTTCTTATAGAGTTGACTTGTAAAATATTTACTAAGGCACATACACATGAGGATTACAAGTTGAAATTAGCACTAGTTGCACATAGAAAAATTTCGATATAAAGAAATTATTCACACGAAGGAATATATTGAATTTGAATTATTACACTACGATCGGCTGTAGTACGCCTACTGTAAGTGAATAATTTATAATAATACACAAAGGAATATATCTACATCAGGATATATTCATACAAAGGAATATTTTTGAATTTAAATTATTACACTACGATCGGCTGTAGTACGCCTACTGTAAGTGAATAATTTATAATAATATACAAAGGAATATATCCACATCAGGATATATTCATACGAAGGAATATTTTTGAATTTAAATTATTACACTACGATCGGCTGTAGTACGCCTACTGTAAGTGAATAATTTATAATAATATACAAAGGAATATATCTACATCAGGATATTTCATACAAAGGATATTTTTGAATTTAAATTATTACACTACGATCGGCTGTAGTACGCCTACTGTAAGTGAATAATTTATAATAATACACCAGGAATATATCTACATCAGGATATATTCATACGAAGGAATATCTTGAATTTATAATAACACTACAAAGGAATATATCCACATCAGGATATATTCATACAAAGGAATATTTTTGAATTTAAATTATTACACTACGATCGGCTGTAGTACGCCTACTGTAAGTGAATAATTTATAATAATATACAAAGGAATATATCCACATCAGGATATATTCATACGAAGGAATATTTTTGAATTTAAATTATTACACTACGATCGGCTGTAGTACGCCTACTGTAAGTGAATAATTTATAATAATATTCCCATGAAGGAATACTTTTGAATTTTAATCATTACACTACGATCGACTGTCACATGAAGACATCATCAGTACCAGATCTCCACCAGGACATCCAAAATAATTATTGTACTCCGGAACAATTAGTAATCATCCTACTAATATCATTTTTTTTCCTTTAACTATTTTATTATTATATTTTTTTTTGAATTATAAAATTTTATTTATAATAAAACCTAAATCTTGTAAATAAAATCACGTATTTGAATATTTTGGTTACAATTAAAAATTTATTGTAACGAATCTGGACAGGCTGAGTATACCCCAGCAAATAAGCAACGACACCAAGAAAGGGTCGTTACAATATGAGTTTTTAAATATTTATTTAGAGTTTTTTTATTACTAACAATTATTTTTTGCTCTGTACAAAATCTAAAATTTTCTAAATCAAAACGTATATGCCTAAAAATTTGATTGTCAATTTTTATGTTTCAAAGTGAACTTCTCTTTTTAATTATGCCACATAAACGCCACACTTCTTTTTTGGTTTTGATTTCTATTTGTTTGTTTATGTTTATATTTTTATTCATGTGTGAAATATGTCAAATTTCGATCATTTCCAATGTTGCATTTGTCATTTTTGGTATAATTTTGATCGAATTTTGTTTACTATATTTTAAAGTAAGTGAAAAATCACGGAAGCTTTTTGTATAGTTAATGAAATTTACTTAATAAGTTTAGCTTACTAAGTCATCAAAAAGTCTTATATAAAGCACCGAACGTTGGAGTCTTTGAAAATTGAATAAACATCTTGCACACAAGGGGCGACGGAGTCTGCTAGTTTCCGCATAGAATCGTTGCTAGATGAGATTGGTCTTGATAAAGGAAAACTCGTCGGAGGCAGAGTCGACATCGCAATTAACGGAATATCATAACTTGGCTTCGAAATGTTTTATCAAAGGACTGAGAGATCTGGCTTTAAAACACATGTTTATAGGAATGAAAGGAGGTCCAATGGAACGAGTCTGCAAGTCTCAAAATCATGTCCGAATGGACTGTCTAATTAGAAGAAATACGTCGTACTGCACTCACTGTGGCGAATATGTGTTGTAAACTAGACTCATAGTAACGGTGGTATGGCGTGATATTTACATACCAATAGAGTTGTTTACTCCAGTTTTAAGAAATTGTAAAGATTATGGAGTTTGTAGTAACAGCTGTATGGCGTGCTATTTGCATGTCAATATAATTGTTGCTAGTTCTCACCAAATTTGGGATCGGTAAAGATTCTGAATTTGGAGGTAAAGGCATGTGAGTTGCTTGAGAAAAATGTGGTAGCAGTTAGTTTTCAATATCAGCACGAGTAGGAGCTACGATTCTACTAGATTAAAAATTAGAAGAATTGAATTAAAGAGTTTAAAAAACAAATAAATTAAAGAGAGTTTACGAATAAGTGAATTAAACTCTTAAGCAAATAAGTAAAATGTGTAACAGGAGATATATATATATATATATATATATACATATATATTGTTACGTTTATTCTAACGCTTCGTTCGATAACACTGGATCCTGATAAGTGAATAATGTTAAACTTGTATTAATTATAACCGTTATTTATATTCTGAAAAACACACAACTTTATTCCTTAAAAAAAATAACCAACTATTGTATTCTCCTAAAATTAACCAACTATCTTTAAAAAACTTATTTACTATCTAACTGACATAATTCAAAATTATCTCAGTTAACTTAAATCGAATTGTATCTTCGCAACATTGCCCTCCACCTAAACTTGTTCGTCCCGAACAAGTGTCACCATATCTTCATGACAACGCGCCAACCGTTCCAAATGAACTACTTTCATCTTAGATCTTCGTCGATCTGAATGCTGGATTCTATACACCACGTCATTTATTCTTGTTATAATTTTGTACGGTCCTTCCCACTGTGATTGTAATTTCGGAGACATTCCCTTTTTTCTCTGAGGATTATACAGCCACACCAAGTCTCCCACTTGAAAACCTTTCGAGTTCATCCGTAAATCATACCTGGCTTTCATCCTGTCCCCGGTAATCTGAAGCCGTCTTCTGATGAATCGATGCACCTCATCTAACTGCGCCCGTTTGCCGTCAACATAGTCGCAATATGCTGTTCCACACGGTGGTGTTACCCCGAATTTCAAATCACCTGGTAACCTCACGTCGGTGCCGAAAACAACCCTAGCTGGAGTAGTCGATGTAGACCCGTGCCGTGCAGACCGGTACGCGAGTAAGAACATTGGTATGTGTGTATCCCAATCTTTCTGATTTCTGTCCACGACCTTACGAAGATACTCGTTCAAGGTCCGATTGAAACGCTCCACCATACCATCCGATTGGGGGTGTAAAGGAGTAGTACGAGTTTTATGTATACCCAGCACTCTGCAAACTTCCCTAAAAATGGTCGATTCAAAGTTCCGTCCCTGATCCGAAT
>NW_024031963.1:0-12804 GCF_002237135.1 Teleopsis dalmanni | reverse complement strand
TCAATTAAAGTGCATTTCCACAATCCACATTCATTGTGCAGTTTTATAAACTGTAAAACTTCTGCATAACATTTTATTTGTTATTCGAAAGAGAAGGAACGCATATAAATCATACAGTTACTATACTAAACAATTGGTGAGAAGAGCATTGTGGATTGTATTGCATACAAGTCTGCTAATACAATCCACACAAACTGATTTATATACACGACTTCTCAGTGTTTCAGTTTTATTACGTTTACAGCGTTTGAACAATACGGTCGCGATCTGTAGTGTACGGAAAAATTTTCAGCGAAAATTGAAAATTGTGTGTGAATATTTAAAAATAAATAGTTAAAACATAAATAAATTTGAGTTTATTTAACAATAATTATTGTTTTTATATTCCAAAATAAAATTAAAATTTTGTGATTTTATTATATATAACAATTTGCCGCTAATAAAACTTGCAGCTGACAAACTCTTTTTTCGGTATGTTCAGTGTATAAAACTGCTAGAAACGTACAGAAAATAACAAAATTCATACAATTAAAGTTTGTTTCTATAACATTCGAACATTAAAAGTAATATTTGGAGTATAAATATACAAGTTTAATTTGTTTATTAATAAATAAAAATTAATATTAAAATTTTCATTTATATATTTTTCGAATGTGAATGCAAGTTAAACAGCAATTTTTTTTTTATTTTCTCATACATGCTTCTGCTGCATGTATGTACATATTCTTGCGCATATGTGCCAGTGAGACAAAAAAGTGACCATACAATTTGTGAAATTTGTTTAAAGGCATAAAGCCAAAAACATATGAAAAATAATATTGTTGTATTAAGAAAAAGCAAAAAATATAAAAAATAAAAGCAAGTAAAGGAGAAACAAGTAAACATCTGCTACAAATTTTGCCTGGTTGATTCCATGTCGTCGTCGTCGTCGTCGTCGTCGTCGTTAAAGTGTTTAACAAGACGTTTCGGTAAATTTTTAACTTTCCTAAGTTTATTAAAAACAGAATTTAAAAAAAATTTAATAAATAAGTAAATGCAAAAAATATTTAAAAGAAATAAACTCAAGTAAAATAGCTAAAGAAAGCTTGACGTCTTGTCTTTCGTTCGTACGTTCGATTATATATTGTCGGTTTTTCATATTGTTTTTTTATGAGGTTTTAACTGTTCCTCGCTTTTGTTGTCTTCTTCGTAAATCGTCAGCGCTATTACGTCTTCTTCGTCTCAACTTGAGTGAATTTTTGCTGAAGCTGCTGGCTGGAGCCAAATTACTTTCTGCAACTTTTAGATAAGGTACGCGTAATATAAAACAAAACTTAGTTTTGATTATTAAATATAATTTAATTTTTTGTCGTCGCTTTTAAATTTATTTTTTTTGTAGCTAATATTTTTAAATGTTTTTTTTTTGTTTTTTTTTGTCTTCTATAAATTTACTTTCCGAAACTTTACTTTTCCGTGATTTTTCTCTGTATGCATATGTATCATATATATGTGTGTTTCTACGTATGTATTTATCTTATACTGTAGAAAATATATTTTCTTGCTTAATTTTTATTCATTCTACTATTTGTTCTCTCATAAACATACACAAACATAATTTGATGGATTTCATCATAAATGCAATGTTGTCACATTTCTCAAAATACTTATATATGTGCAGAATGTTTAAAGAGCATATTACATTTAAAAAAAGTTTTTAGTTTTATTAAACCCAATCATTAACATCTATAAAAAGTTTCTTTTGTTTACATTTGCACACGTGCGTAAAAGCTTTAGTAATTATTTTTTTTATTATCTATTTTGTATAACATTAGTTTTTGTTTAGTGTTTTTTTTATTCTGATCACAATAAAAATTTTTCATTACTATGAAAAAAAATACGAAACATACAAATTAAATAAAAACATTCTCTTAATTCAATATGTCTAAATAATAATAATTCATTAAACAGAATAATATAACAAATTTGCATGATTTGCATAAGGAATTATTTGAAAATAAAATAATAATAATTATTTGAAAATAATAATTTATTTTCTGTTGTACGAATACGAGAACGAGTACGCGTAATTACCGTACATTGTCTATAAAGTTTTGTTGTAACATTGAAAAAATATTGTAAATTTTTTGCATTGCTATTTACTGTTATTCACGATTTAAAAATTTTTTGTTGCATTTACCATATTGAGTGGTGGCTCGTGTCGGTTATCTTCATTTCTTGAACTTCGAATTTATTACTACATTTTTGGTTTATCATAACCAAACGTAACTGTAAATAAAGAAATTTAACATGAATCGGACTAGAAGAAAAATTGAACGCCCAAAGAATCCCTACTCAACCGGTAATATATTTTCGAGATGGAGTTTCTGGTGGATGAGAAAAATATTTCATAAGGGTTTGCAAGGACCACTTGAAGAGGAAGAGTTATATCAGCACCGTAAAGACTTAGATAGTGAACGAGTAACTACAAAGTTTTCGTAAAAACAAGACGGTGCAATAATCCGTTCGCGTAGTTTAACTGCTGTGTATTTTATTTTAGAAGATTTAGTGTTTTCAGCAGAGATCGTAGGCAAACGTATTCGTGCCAAATTGGATGGCACCCAAATTATATATAAAGGTGCATTTGGATAAGAATCTACAAACGACCATTGAGCACAAAGTAAGTGTTAAATAACACTTATTTCATTAAATCTTTTTTTGCGCTTGTGTTTTTTGCTGTTTAAAATTAGTGGTCCAATGTTTCGTTTTACGCTTCATTGCTCAAACTGAATTGTAGCTCATTCATATATTGGTAACATTCATCAAATTTAATGAGTCTAGCAATTAACTTGCAGTAATTAATTCAATATGTCTAAATAATAATAATTCATTAAACAGAATAATATAACAATTTTGCATGATTTGCATAAGGAATTATTTGAAAATAATTTCTGTTGTACGAATACGAGAACGAGTACGCGTAATTACCGTACATTGTCTATAAAGTTTTGTTGTAACATTGAAAAAATATTGTAAATTTTTTGCATTGCTATTTACTATTATTCACTATTTAAAAAATTTTTGTTGCATTTACCATATTGAGTGGTGCTCGTGTCGGTTATCTTCATTTCTTGAACTTCGAATTTATTACTACATTTTTGGTTTATCATAACCAAACGTAACTGTAAATAAAGAAATTTAACATGAATCGGACTAGAAGAAAAATTGAACGCCCAAAGAATCCCTACTCAACCGGTAATATATTTTCGAGATGGAGTTTCTGGTGGATGAGAAAAATATTTCATAAGGGTTTGCAAGGACCACTTGAAGAGGAAGAGTTATATCAGCACCGTAAAGACTTAGATAGTGAACGAGTAACTACAAAGTTTTCGTAAAAACAAGACGGTGCAATAATCCGTTCGCGTAGTTTAACTGCTGTGTATTTTATTTTAGAAGATTTAGTGTTTTCAGCAGAGATCGTAGGCAAACGTATTCGTGCCAAATTGGATGGCACCCAAATTATATATAAAGGTGCATTTGGATAAGAATCTACAAACGACCATTGAGCACAAAGTAAGTGTTAAATAACACTTATTTCATTAAATCTTTTTTTGCGCTTGTGTTTTTTGCTGTTTAAAATTAGTGGTCCAATGTTTCGTTTACGCTTCATTGCTCAAACTGAATTGTAGCTTATTCATATATTGGTAACATTCATCAAATTTAATGAGTGTAGCAATTAACTTGCAGCAATTAATTCAATATGTCTTAATAATAATAATTCATTAAACAGAATAATATAACAATTTTGCATGATTTGCATAAGGATAAGGAATTATTTGAAAATAATTTCTGTTGTACGAATACGAGAACGAGTACGCATAATTACCGTACATTGTCTATAAAGTTTTGTTGTAACATTGAAAAAATATTGTAAATTTTTTGCATTGCTATTTACTGTTATTCACGATTTAAAAAATTTTTGTTGCATTTACCATATTGAGTGGTGCTCGTGTCGGTTATCTTCATTTCTTGAACTTCGAATTTATTACTACATTTTTGGTTTATCATAACCAAACGTAACTGTAAATAAAGAAATTTAACATGAATCGGACTAGAAGAAAAATTGAACGCCCAAAGAATCCCTACTCAACCGCTAATATATTTTCGAGATGGAGTTTCTGGTGGATGAGAAAAATATTTCATAAGGGTTTGCAAGGACCACTTGAAGAGGAAGAGTTATATCAGCACTGTAAAGACTTAGATAGTGAACGAGTAACTACAAAGTTTTCGTAAAAACAAGACGGTGCAATAATCCGTTCGCGTAGTTTAACTGCTGTGTATTTTATTTTAGAAGATTTAGTGTTTCCAGCAGAGATCGTAGGCAAACGTATTCGTGCCAAATTGGATGGCACCCAAATTATATATAAAGGTGCATTTGGATAAGAATCTACAAACGACCATTGAGCACAAAGTAAGTGTTAAATAACACTTATTTCATTAAATCTTTTTTTGCGCTTGTGTTTTTTGCTGTTTAAAATTAGTGGTCCAATGTTTCGTTTACGCTTCATTGCTCAAACTGAATTGTAGCTTATTCATATATTGGTAACATTCATCAAATTTAATGAGTGTAGCAATTAACTTGCAGCAATTAATTCAATATGTCTTAATAATAATAATTCATTAAACAGAATAATATAACAATTTTGCATGATTTGCATAAGGATAAGGAATTATTTGAAAATAATTTCTGTTGTACGAATACGAGAACGAGTACGCATAATTACCGTACATTGTCTATAAAGTTTTGTTGTAACATTGAAAAAATATTGTAAATTTTTTGCATTGTTATTTACTGTTATTCACGATTTAAGAAATTTTTGTTGCATTTACCATATTTGAGTGGTGCTCGTGTCGGTTATCTTCATTTCTTGAACTTCGAATTTATTACTACATTTTTGGTTTATCATAATCAAACGTAACTGTAAATAAAGAAATTTAACATCAATCGGACTAGAAGAAAAATTGAACGCCCAAAGAATCCCTACTCAACCGCTAATATATTTTCGAGATGGAGTTTCTGGTGGATGAGAAATATATTTCATAAGGGTTTGCAAGGACCACTTGAAGAGGAAGAGTTATATCAGCACCGTAAAGACTTAGATAGTGAACGAGTAACTACAAAGTTTTCGTAAAAACAAGACGGTGCAATAATCCGTTCGCGTAGTTTAACTGCTGTGTATTTTATTTTAGAAAGAAGATTTAGTGTTTCCAGCAGAGATCGTAGGCAAACGTATTTGTGCCAAATTGGATGGCACCCAAATTATAAAGGTGCATTTGGATAAGAATCTACAAACGACCATTGAGCACAAAGTAAGTGTTAAATAACACTTATTTCATTAAATCTTTTTTTGCACTTGTGTTTTTTGCTGTTTAAAATTAGTGGTCCAATGTTTCGTTTACGCTTCATTGCTCAAACTGAATTGTAGCTCATTCATATATTGGTAACATTCATCAAATTTAATGAGTGTAGCAATTAACTTGCAGCAATTAATTCAATATGTCTTAATAATAATAATTCATTAAACAGAATAATATAACAATTTTGCATGATTTGCATAAGGATAAGGAATTATTTGAAAATAATTTCTGTTGTACGAATACGAGAACGAGTACGCATAATTACCGTACATTGTCTATAAAGTTTTGTTGTAACATTGAAAAAATATTGTAAATTTTTTGCATTGTTATTTACTGTTATTCACGATTTAAGAAATTTTTGTTGCATTTACCATATTTGAGTGGTGCTCGTGTCGGTTATCTTCATTTCTTGAACTTCGAATTTATTACTACATTTTTGGTTTATCATAATCAAACGTAACTGTAAATAAAGAAATTTAACATCAATCGGACTAGAAGAAAAATTGAACGCCCAAAGAATCCCTACTCAACCGCTAATATATTTTCGAGATGGAGTTTCTGGTGGATGAGAAATATATTTCATAAGGGTTTGCAAGGACCACTTGAAGAGGAAGAGTTATATCAGCACCGTAAAGACTTAGATAGTGAACGAGTAACTACAAAGTTTTCGTAAAAACAAGACGGTGCAATAATCCGTTCGCGTAGTTTAACTGCTGTGTATTTTATTTTAGAAGATTTAGTGTTTTCAGCAGAGATCGTAGGCAAACGTATTCGTGCCAAATTGGATGGCACCCAAATTATATATAAAGGTGCATTTGGATAAGAATCTACAAACGACCATTTGAGCACAAAGTAAGTGTTAAATAACACTTATTTCATTAAATCTTTTTTGCACTTGTGTTTTTTGCTGTTTAAAATTAGTGGTCCAATGTTTCGTTTACGCTTCATATATTGGTAACATTCATCAAATTTAATGAGTCTAGCAATTAACTTGCAGCAATTAATTCAATATGTCTATATAATAATAATTCATTAAACAGAATAATATAACAATTTTGCATGATTTGCATAAGGAATTATTTGAAAATAATTTCTGTTGTACGAATACGAGAACGAGTACGCGTAATTTTACCGTACATTGTCTATAAAGTTTTGTTATAACATTGAAAAAATATTGTAAATTTTTTGCATTGCTATTTACTGTTATTCACGATTTAAAAAATTTTTGTTGCATTTATCATATTGAGTGGTGCTCGTGTCGGTTATCTTCATTTCTTTAACTTCGAATTTATTACTACATTTTTGGTTTATCATAACCAAACGTAACTGTAAATAAAGAAATTTAACATGAATCGGACTAGAAGAAAAATTGAACGCCTAAAGAATCCCTACTCAACCGCTAATATATTTTCGAGATGGAGTTTCTGGTGGATGAGAAAAATATTTTTTTTTTTTCCAATTAATTGGGGGTTTTTTTGGCAAAAAAGGGGGGGGGGGGGACCCCCACTTTTTGGGAAGGGAGGAAAAGGGAAAAAAAGGTTTTAAAATAATTTTTTTCAAAGGGGCAAATTCGGTTAAAAGACTTAGATAGTGAACGAGTAACTACAAAGTTTTCGTAAAAACAAGACGTTGCAATAATCCGTTCGCGTAGTTTAACTGCTGTGTATTTTATTTTAGAAGATTTAGTGTTTCCAGCAGAGATCGTAGGCAAACGTATTCGTGCCAAATTGGATGGAACCCAAATTATAAAGGTGCATTTGGATAAGAATCTACAAACGACCATTGAGCACAAAGTAAGTGTTAAATAACACTTATTTCATTAAATCTTTTTTGCACTTGTGTTTTTTGCTGTTTAAAATTAGTGGTCCAATGTTTCGTTTACGCTTCATATATTGGTAACATTCATCAAATTTAATGAGTCTAGCAATTAACTTGCAGCAATTAATTCAATATGTCTATATAATAATAATTCATTAAACAGAATAATATAACAATTTTGCATGATTTGCATAAGGAATTATTTGAAAATAATTTCTGTTGTACGAATACGAGAACGAGTACGCGTAATTTTACCGTACATTGTCTATAAAGTTTTGTTATAACATTGAAAAAATATTGTAAATTTTTTGCATTGCTATTTACTGTTATTCACGATTTAAAAAATTTTTGTTGCATTTATCATATTGAGTGGTGCTCGTGTCGGTTATCTTCATTTCTTTAACTTCGAATTTATTACTACATTTTTGGTTTATCATAACCAAACGTAACTGTAAATAAAGAAATTTAACATGAATCGGACTAGAAGAAAAATTGAACGCCCAAAGAATCCCTACTCAACCGCTAATATATTTTCGTGATGGAGTTTCTGGTGGATGAGAAAAATATTTCATATGGGTTTGCAAGGACCACTTGAAGAGGAAGAGGAGTTATATCAGCATCGTAAAGACTTAGATAGTGAACGAGTAATTACAAAGTTTTCGTAAAAACAAGACGGTGCAATAATCCGTTCGCGTAGTTTAACTGCTGTGTATTTTATTTTAGAAGATTTAGTGTTTCCAGCAGAGATCGTAGGCAAACGTATTTGTGCCAAATTGGATGGCACCCAAATTATAAAGGTGCATTTGGATAAGAATTCTACAAACGACCATTTTGAGCACAAAATAAGTGTTAAATAACACTTATTCATTTAAATCTTTTTTTTGCACTTGTTGTTTTTTTTGTGTTTAAAAAATTAGTGGTCCAATGTTCGTTTTACGCTTCATATATTGGTAACATTCATCAAATTTAATGAGTCTAGCAATTAACTTGCAGCAATTAATTCAATTTGTCTAAATAATAATAATTCATTAAACAGAATAATATAACAATTTTGCATGATTTGCATAAGGAATTATTTGAAAATAATTTCTGTTGTACGAATACGAGAACGAGTACACGTAATTATCGTACATTGTCTATAAAGTTTTGTTGTAACATTGAAAAAGTGTTGTAAATTTTTTGCATTGCTATTTACTGTTATTCACGATTTAAAAAATTTTTGTTGCATTTACCATATTGAGTGGTGCTCGTGTCGGTTAAATTTAATATTGTATAAAAAAATATTCACTTGATCAAATTTGACACTCAATTTAACATAAAATTCACACACTTTCTTTATGGATTTGTTTTATTGATTTAAATTTCATAATAATAAATAATCTAATAAGGGCCCTCGTAAAGTTGTTCTAACGGTGTCGGAACGCGATCGATGCGTAGGAATACATACTTGCTCTCTGACAGCTCGCTGGGTACTAAGACTGGTTGTTGAACGTGTCGCAGTCCAGGTTGAGTTCGTACATTACCTAAGTTTCTGCGCAGTAACTTTACGAAGTCTGTTTCGCTTGGTTTGATTTTGACTTCTGTCAGCAACTGTACCGGGACTCTGAGAGGGTTGCCGTACTACAACAACAATGGGCTTGGCTGCTTCAGTTGACACTGTGTCTTGAAGTCCACTTAAAGCATGCTACCGAATATCATCAATTTTTTGCTGAAATAAAATATGCCGAGCAATGACTCGTGAAGCGTGATGACATTTTAAATAGCAAATATTCTCAATCGGATTTTGGTCTTGATCAAGGTGAAGCTTTATTACGTGGTATGCAGGATTTACGTGAAGAATTGAATGCTTTTAGTGAAACTGTTGCTAATTTGACCCATCGGGCTCAAACAATTGTTCCAATATATAAAAGACGACAACCGGTAAATAATCAATGCTCTGTACAAGCAATATGTGCTTATAAGCAGCAAGGTCAACTACAAATTGAAAAGGGAGAAACTTGTATCTTGCTCGATAACTCTAGTCGAGTTAAATGGAGAATTCGTAATTCAATAGGACAAGAGGGTTCAATTCCTAGTGCTTGCTTATTAATGCCTCCTCCTGACCAAGAGGCAATTGATGCTGCTGAACGACTTAAACGGTTATTCGATCGTTTTGTGAGCTTATGGCAAAAAAACATTTACGTCTACGTCAAAATATGATTTTTGCTACAATTCGTGTTGTCAAAGGATGGGACTTTGACCAATTTCTTGCAATGGGTCCAGAACAGCGTACAGCGATACGGCATGCACTCAATGATGACGCAGATAAACTTTTAAGTGAGGGTGATCCAAATGATCCACAATTAAGACGTTTACGCCGTGAAATGGATGAAGTAAATCGTTTATTTGACGAATTTGAAAAACGCGCTAGAGCTGAAGGTAAATTAATTTAATTAAATTAGTTTATTTTTATTTTTTTCGTAGGCGGTATATTCACCAATTATAAAAACATTTTATCAAATAACTGTCATACGAACTTAATTTCAATTAAATTTAAGTGTAAATTTTTTACTTGATGTTAGATTGAATACATAAATTTGTTTAGTACGAAAATAGTATTCTCTTCAGTAGTGTCTTATTAAAACTATTTCTGTATCGTTTGTGATGAAGAAATTATTTGCCAGCCGTAGAACTCGTGGTACTAAATAAATAATTTTAGCTTAAATTTAATTTTACAGATTTAAAACGTATTCAAATATTTTATTATACTTTTTAGAGGAAAGCAAACAAGTTAGCCGAATCTTCACAGAAGAATGCATTGCAATCAAAGGAAAACTTGAGGACATATTAATCTCAATTCTCGCTTTGGAAATTTACTTTGCTTCATTTCAAGAAGCGCCAAACGAAAATGGATGTGTGTATGCGAGAGTTGTCTGACTACGAGAGAAGGAATAGAGAAAGGGCGAAAAACAATATATTCGCTAATAAATTAATTTATAAAAAAATTGTAATTTATATTACAAATTTTTTTTAAACAATTATAATAAACTAAATATATATAAGCTTATAATATATGTTTGCCCCCTTAACAAATATATAACAAAAAATATTTTATGCAAATAAATTTTGCGCGGCAGTTTTTTGCACTTGTCATTTTACTCTTATTCGTATGTGAATTTGATCAAAAATCATTTGCTCTGCTCTCTCACTGCAAGCAAACGGTTCAGTTTCTGTTATTTCTTCTTTCTCTATTTAACAACTTTTTTATATAGTTTTTCGATTTTCGTTTTTGCTGTTGTTTGTTTGCACAGAGTAGAACATAAATATTTTAGGCGGCCACCGTCTTGGAAGTCAAGTTATTTGTTTTTGAGGCCGTGCACTACACACTACACACATATGGTGTGTTTGTTAGTTTGTTTAATTTGTTGTGCAAGCGATGTTTGCAAATTTTCTTTTTATCTTCCCTTTCTGTTAGCAGAAGTAGCCAATTTCCTCAAAGAATTACTATTTTGAATCTTAAATTATTATTTGTTAATTTCAGAGCTACCTCAAACAAAATAAATCAAAACTTATATGCTTTGTTAATTAAAAGCCTGCAGTAAATTATTGAAATCCAATGCATTTAAAAATGTACGCATGTACATGTAAATGAACTGCATGTAAAACAAAATTTTTGAACGTGCAGCCAAAAATTGCGACATCAGAAGCACATTAGCCTATACGATATCTAGATATACTATAAAATATTATTAAATATTTACATAGCTTCCTTAGCAAAAAAAAAAAAAAATTGATTTTAGAATGACTTTAAAAACTTTATCTAAAGTACATACATATATATTTGATGCATGAATCAAACCTTTTTAGTGGTTCATTGAATTCTTTTTTTATAATAAAATTATTTGCGAATTAATTTAAGGATTAAGTTTGCAGAAAAAAAGATTTTTTTTTCTTAATAAATTAATAATAGTAAATAATTACACAAATTTACCGGCTAAAAAATTCTTTTATGAGTTCATTTAATTTTTATTTCGACGAAATTCATCGGAATACTCTAGAAATTCATTTAAATCAGTGTCAAAAATGTCTTTAAAATAATTATTTTCTATATATGAAAGTTATTTTCTATGTAAATTGCTATAATTTTTAATTTTATTAAATTATTACATTAGTTTTGCTGATATATAATTAATATATAATATATTTTTGAGTTAATTGAATTTTATTAAGTAAAAATTCATTTTCCTGCTTTGCGGGTTTTACTATTTACGTATATTAATAAACTGCAATTAAAAATGATTTAATTCATAAAATTGTAAAAAAATTATTTAAATAATTTAAATAATTTAAATAATTTAAATAATTTATATTTATACATGTTATATAAAATTTAAATATTTAAAAAAACTAATAAGCCGAAAAATATATCAATTAAAGTGCATTTCCACAATCCACATTCATTGTGCAGTTTTATAAACTGTAAAACTTCTGCATAACATTTTATTTGTTATTCGAAAGAGAAGGAACGCATATAAATCATACAGTTACTATACTAAACAATTGGTGAGAAGAGCATTGTGGATTGTATTGCATACAAGTCTGCTAATACAATCCACACAAACTGATTTATATACACGACTTCTCAGTGTTTCAGTTTTATTACGTTTACAGCGTTTGAACAATACGGTCGCGATCTGTAGTGTACGGAAAAATTTTCAGCGAAAATTGAAAATTGTGTGTGAATATTTAAAAATAAATAGTTAAAACATAAATAAATTTGAGTTTATTTAACAATAATTATTGTTTTTATATTCCAAAATAAAATTAAAATTTTGTGATTTTATATAATTATAGCAGAACACACAAATTTCTTGTCTATTCTCGCACTGCTTGTACGCAAAAGAGTAAATTAAAAAGAGTACGGAGTTGAAGACAAAACTCAAGAATGTGGAAAATATTTTACTGTCTTTCTTTGTTATGCAGATTTTACGTTGATTGTGCACAAAACAAATTGTACACAAAAACAAGGTACAGAAAGGTGTGTTGTGTGTCGCTCATATTTCCATGCGGTTGCTGCTTATGCCTGTTCTGTTTGCGCGTTTCCTTTATCAATTCGTTTCATATGTTTTTGGTGTTTCTGTTTCTGTATTCGAATGAGTATTCCATTCCAACGAGCACTGGAAGAAAGTGACGCCACTTTTTCTCGTGTTTTGCTTTTGGTACATACAATAATGTTCTTTTTTGTCATTGCTCTTCTTGTCAGTTGCTTTTTTTTCTGTTTTGTGCTCCCATAAATGGTGATGTGGGATGCGAGCAACAATGAAAACACATGATAGACTGTCATTATTTTTAATGTTACTTTATTTTATTTTATATTGCATTTTTTCACTCCTTAATAAAAATGAAAAATTTTTTAATTTGTGCAATGGAGTTTTAAAACTTCTTAAATGAAATACAGTGAAGTAGGAAATATTTAATTGATTTTATTTTATTTTTTTTTTATTGAAAAATTAAGTTCCACTAATGCATTTAAAATTATTTTTCTTATACAATTATATATTCTTATAATATCTAATATTCCAAATATTTATATAAAAATAAAATAGCAATAAT
>NW_024031962.1:0-12806 GCF_002237135.1 Teleopsis dalmanni | reverse complement strand
TGGGTTCACATCATTGAATTCTGTATTTTATGAAGTCAAGCGGTATGATTCCAAAATTAAAGTTAGTTATTGGGTCCAATCTTATATAATTGGTAAGACTGAGCCCCATGATTTTCAAGCTTGAGTTCACATCATTGAATTCTGTCTCAGAGTCAATCTTAACAAATGTCTTAAATTCATTAAGTGTTCTAACTAGACAGTCAAATAATAATTAAATTACTATTCCCGTACTGAAAAGCAACTAATGGTAAGCAAATATCAGGAAGGTTAGTAATACTGAAAATTGTTTCAACAAAACTACGGAGCATCTTGAAAAAACCTATTCGAACATAAAATACTATGGATATCTTTTTATGGCTACTATTATAGAAGTTTATTTAACATAAATTTGCAGTGACTAAATACGAAGCAAAAAAGTACAAATTAAGTGTCACTTATAAGTATAACGAAGTTGAAGCTACTACCAGGTTATCTAACCTTGTCACCATCCAAATGCACTGGACAAAGAGTATAGTCTCTATGCAAGTATATAGGCTATCTTGAGTTGATCTGGATCAGGTATAGTACACTCAGATAGAATTTCCTGTCTTTGTCCTGTAATATTTTTACCTCTACCTGAAAGGCCAAGGGTTGCTATTTACTAGCACTATGTTGGATCATGGTAGCAGTACTCGATTGCAAATCTATTTTTGATTTTTCTTCTATGCAAAACATGTAATACACTTTTAGGAAGATTAATTAAAGATTAAAGATAATATTCATACAATTTTACATGTAAAATATTTTTCTTTTATTAAAAATGGTTTTTTTCTATCTGCACTATCTGAAATATTAAAAAATATTTAAAAATGTAATCGGATATTAATAGCATAGAACAGCTATATGGAATGGGTTGAAATACTAAATTTAATTGTGATGCCATCGATTACAGTGAAATATCTCATAGATATCAAACATGTCAACGAAGCGTATGATAAAGTCTTTACAAGTACTAAAAAAATAAACTGCTATTGAAACATTCATGCTCAAGGATGTAGTGTTCTTTGGAAGTGCTTCGTTTGTATATGTTTTACTATTTACATACTTGTATATTCCTGATATAGTAGTATTTCATTATTTAACTGGAGATAAAATAATTTGAAAATCATTTGTATGGAATCATTGAATAGTGAATTCAATGTCTCAATGTGTACTCGTACATGCAAACAATATTATCATTCAAATGCTTGAATTCTTTCACTTACTTGGATTTGCTTTCATATTTGATATGTTGAATTTGGTAAATATAACTTAGTTTGCTGAAAGTGAACAAAATCAGTAAAATATAAACACTGAAATTCAAGAGAACAAGATGTTGCATAAATATTCTGTTTTACTATTGCTCCTCAATGTCTGCTCAAAGATACTCATACGCTTTGTTAACCACCTTCTAGATGCATAACTAATGGCACTTCTTCTTTATTCAAGAGAACTTTGCACTGACATTAACAAATATTGTAAAATGGTATGTAAAACATGATGGTATATAAAATTTTTTCTATAAATTTATTAAAGTAAATTCTCATTAATGGATTAAGTATAAATAAAAATATCTAAAATGAATGGCTTACTAAACAAAAGTGTACTCCAATTTGAAAGTTGAAAATATATGAGAGTTATTAAGTAAGTTATGAAAAAAATATTTGTAAGTAAGAGTTAACATGAACTTATTTGTGTATGGTTACAGTGGTCTCTTTTAGGTGTGAACAAATATTTACCGATTAATAAACTTTCAGTATTGCAGTGATTGCAATATTCATAAAATATTTAACAAATTTTTGTTGTGCAATAAATGTATTGGTACATATGCTGCAAAGGACAAATAGACTTTTATTACCAACTTCTGTTTATGTAAAATTCGAGTCAATAAAATTTGAATCTAACGCTTGCAAATAAAATACGTTCACATCACATCGACATCGAATCAACATGCAAAAAACAACAAAAATCATAAAAATTCGATTTGAAATAAAATCTGTTGATTTTTCTCTCGTCTGTGTTCAAAATTATTGATGAAGCATTCCTGTAGCGCAGCATATAACATATGTGCTATCATAGATGAGTTAAACAGCCAAAGGATATTCAAAATTTATGTC
This sequence comes from Teleopsis dalmanni, assembly GCF_002237135.1. Classification (NCBI taxonomy): domain Eukaryota; kingdom Metazoa; phylum Arthropoda; class Insecta; order Diptera; family Diopsidae; genus Teleopsis; species Teleopsis dalmanni. Next base: position 10,671 of record NW_024031962.1, on the reverse strand, counting down.
AATAAAGTTGACTGAATCGAATAATATTTTGGTCACATAAAAGTCATTTTTATGGTGTAGAAACAGCAGTGCAAATTGAATAAAAACAGCGGATATTCCAATAAAAAAATTTACATAGCATAATATTGATACTCCTTATAAGTAACATACAGGTCTGCATGCATTTCTTTTTTTGCTTTAAGATATCTGAAAATGCTTAAATATTAAATATTTTGCAATAGTTTTCTAGTAATAAATATTTCTCATCACACTAAATTAAAAACAATACGCTATATTGAAGTTATAAAAACTTAATAATTTTTGCATGTTTGTGTATTACTTAGAATTTGATGTCTTATTTATTCGGTGGCAAAATTATTAAACTTGCAAACAAAGCATAGAAAAATAACAAATATTATATTCTTGTGCCTTAAAGTATATTTATATTTCTACTTTTCCCTTGTACAAAAATTCAATAGTAGCACCAAAAAAAGTATCTCTGAATTCATAACTCGAAAATTGATATATCAAAAACAGGCGCCATTCACATGAAATGCAATAGCACATTGACATAATAAACAAAAAAAATGAAATGGTTCGTAATTATAAAAGGACAAAATGTACTATAAGCAATTGTCCATTCATGTTTTTAATTTTCATCTTTTCAAGTTGTTCACAGTAACTGTGAAAGCTCTATACACCTGAGGGGTTTTACAGTGAACTTTTTCATGAACATTGACAACCACAAATTTCACAGTAATGGTCATTTAATCCCACGCATGGGATGGCGGTTACAGTATAAGGTATTATGAATCACTACTATTATCAGTAGCCATTACTACGTTTTTCACTTTTAACAATTCATTTGCATTAAAGTTCTTGTACATATGCCGTCGGTGAAAATTTTCGACAAAATTGAGTACATGCTTCCATGTACGCATAAATTACGATTAATGCTTTTCCAGAAACTACCATAAAAGCATTGATACTGATATTGTTAATCAGAGAACGGATGTGTCTATTATGCTTAATGTCTAAAGAAGGTATTGGTTTTCCTATGAAAAAATATTGAGAATAACTTAATTATTTTATACTCAATAAACACAATATCAAGTGTGACAGATGCAAGTTAAAGGCTTACAGTGTGACTGTGTTTAAATTAATATATGACAAAGCAATCTTAATTCATGTTTTTAGTAAAATTTAAAACTAGGTAATAATTATTATTTCGTTATTATATTAACATATGTAACTATATAAAAAAATTGTATTAAAACAGTGAATACTGTTATCATCTCAAAGAAATATAAAGAGAAAGCCATTTGTGAATTCAATAATCTTCAATCAGTAAATACATTTACCTTGTCAGTAGTTAACTATGTGGATTTAAAATTATTTTTTGAACTAGCAAAAAATCGTAGCCATTTGATCGTAGCAGATATTACAGCCGTTTAAAGAAGCAACATCCCTACATGCGAGTAACCAAAATTAAACCAAACCTGAAAATAATCTCTAGTGTAGATATGACTTTCTTCTATTAAATAGAAAGATGATCAGGAACTTTGGACTCTAGTTATACTGGACAAAAAGAATAATATTAGAAGTGTTGTGAGTTAAATATTTATTTTATTTAATTTCACGGGTTTTTGGCAGTTTTTCTGTAGGGTAGTGTGTACGATCTTAGGTGATCGTACATTTCCCTAAAAATAGGCAAGGTTATTTGCATCTGGGCAGTTGTTGACTAGAACCAAAGCAGCAGACCGTCAGTTCGACGATAAGAAATGCTGAGTTTTGGTATTTGGTTAATAATTGGTGTCACGATGTAAGTGACTTTGAAATTGTAAATACGGAAGAATTGCAAAAATATGTAGAGCATTCTTATTAATAATAAAACTTTGCAAATTTAGCAAAGTAAATTATGAAACTATGAAAAAACCCAATTAGGTAACTAGGGTAATTTGAAGGTCATATATTGGATTTTTGCATCAAGTTTAGGTATATAAGATAGATTTAAAACCACAAAAAAGTTAGTTAAGTTGTAAGTTAAGTTGCAGTTGGAGTTGTAGCTGAAGTTAAAGTTAGAGTCTAAGTTAGAGTCTAAGTTAGAGTCTAAGTTGGAGTAAAAATTAAGAGTCAAAGAGGAGTCAAAGACGGGAGTTGAAAGTTGTGTAGAAATAGAAAATTATAAAAAACAGTGGTTAAACGAAGTAGTGGTTAAAATTTATATAATGTACACTTAGCCAAATATAAAAAATGATCAAGCGTAGTAGCGCTGACAACAAATGTTAAAACAAATAAGTCGTGTGTGACTGAATTTAAAAGAATCCAAAGAATATAAATTATAACATAAATAAAATTAATAAAATTAAATTGTGAAATTAAACTCAAGTGTTTTCATAATAGCTAAGGACATTTTAAAAAATTAGCTATAAACAAATGCAACTGAAACATTTCGTCCAAAACTTGAAATAAAGAATTCAACATTTTGGCACACTCGGGGTTTTCCACAAAAATACACAACATAATTGGCGCAGCCGGTAGGAAGAACATTGTGGCACACAATGTTATATATCTAACGGTCTATATTAAACTTGCATCAAATTTAGGTTTACATTTTAAATTATTCATTTAAATTTTAAAATCTTAAATCTATATTACATTTTAATTTTTTCATAACATTATTCTTAAAAAAAAAAAAAAATAACACTTTATATACGTCAAAAATATTTCCATACATGTTTACTCTTCATAAACTACTTATTAGTTAAAAATTTGTTCTTATTAAAATATTTTAGTAAATGTTTACTTTTTGAAATTTGTAAATTTCTTTATTATGATTCTTATTATGAACTACTTATTAGTCAAAAAGTTTATTCTTATTTAAATACTTTAAGAAATGTTTACTTGTAAATTTATTATGCTTCTTATTATAAATTACTAATTGGTCAAGAAATAAAATGTTTTAAGAAATGTTTACTTTTCATATAAAATTTCTTTTTATTATTGCTTATTTTTCATAATTGAAATTAGTAAATTTTTTTTTTATTATTGCCTACTTTTCATAATTGAAATTAGTAAATTTCTTTTTTGTAATTTATTATTATTATAATCTACTTAATAGTCAAAAATTTATTCTTATTCAAATATTTTAAGAAATGTTTACTTTGTAAATTTATTTTTCTTACTAAATGTGTTAAAAAATTGAAATTTGTAAATTTCTTTATTATTGTGTTCTGTTGTTCTCATTCCATAACTTTACAATAAATTGTTGAATTTTTAAAAATTTTCTTCAAACGGTTTTCAAGTGTTTATTCAACCATGAGTCAAGCTGATTATTTTTATGAGCTCTCGCGCTCTTCTGACGATTCTGAAGACGAAGAGCTAAATAGAAAAACTGCTATTTGGATGTCTAAATTATTTCCTCCCACTAAAATAGACAAGTTAATGAATGGCGATAAAGGCGATGTTCTTTCCGAACAAGAAGATGCTTCTAGTGAACTAGAGGTACAACACAATACTGAGATTGACGAAATACTATATCCACCGGCTCAAACTAGATCTGAGGAAGACTATAAATTAAAAAGATTGTTACATTCTATTCCTACTCCTTCCAAGAAATTTAAACGATTACGTGTATAAAAACAACATATTTTATATTAATAAAATGTTACATCTCTTTTATTAAAAACATTTGGTCATTGTTCTTATTTACTATAACTGTATCTACTTTATTGTTACTTTCCTACTCTTGGTGATATGGCTGTGGTTGTCCATAATTGTTTGTTGGTATTTGAAAAGTTGTTAAAGACGTCGGATAGTCATTGCTTAACAGTACCGGTTGTGGCGGTGGTGCTGGTATAGGGTGTGCATTATAAGTATTTGTGAATTGCACCGTGTTCTGTGGAGGAGGCGGTGGTGGAATTGGTGCTGCTTGTGCCACGTATGAATTAACATATTTTGTAGGTGTACTCTGCACAGTAATAGGAGGCGGATAATTTCTTATAACGGACTGTAGACTTGGTGTTCTTTGAAGGGGTGGTGCTTCTGATTCATTTAAAGTACGTTTATTTAATTTTATATATAATACATATATAACCGTTGAAAAAATAAGAATTGCTACTACCGAAATTGTCATTGCTGTTGTTATAGTTTTTCCATGGAAATGTAATTCCTCTATCTTCTTCAGGTTATCCTGTTGTCTCCAGACAATATCTTCAAACGTTAGTGATTGATTTTTCCCTTCAATATTTTCTGTGTAGCTTGGTGGCAGCACAAACACTTGATGAGTCTTCATTACTTGGTTTTGTAAAATTAAGCTATTAACCTGTAAGGAGCAATTACTAAAAGTCACAAAATAATTCCCGTCCAATATTAATTTCCTCTGATCACAAGTACTGTTTAACATTCCTTTTCGTACGTTTATCAGTATTACCATATCGCTTTCCACCTCGATAACCTTTTCCTCTGTATTTCTAATTACTGTACATGTTCCGGTAAAAACACAAGTAGCACTTAACTTAAGTTCAAAAACGGATTTGTCACTTTCAAAACGATATCGCTTTCCAGCTATTTCTACTGTTGTTTCCAGAACTGTGTTTATTTGATTTCCTTTAGCATTTGGAATAGGGACTATTAGCCGTTTTTCCACAGTTAATGTCTCCGCAGGTACTTTTATTACCAACACAATTGAATTTTCCTTAAAAGTAGCCGTTCCTAATTTGATTTGTCTCAATTTCTCAAACCCAATGTCGAATCTTTGTATTTCTTCCCGGCTCAATATGTTTGGTTGTATTATGCCTGATTTTGCTGAGGCAACGTTTTCCTGTATTCGCTCGACTTGTCTTCGGAGACTCGAAATGGTAAATAATTGTGCAATAGCCATATTTTCATCCAGTACATCCCTCCGAATATCACCTAATGCATTTACATTGTTTTTTATAATTTCACGGTCCTTCTGTATCACTTCCCTTAGTTTCTCCAACGTTCTGTTGAAACTATTATTTATGTTGACCTGTTGATTTTCTGCTGTAATGAGTTCATTATTGTTATGTTCCAATGTTGCCAAATGTCCTTCAATGGTTGTTTTGTCTTCATCATCTAGCGTTCCAAACGCCCAACTTAATAGACGTCCTCCTGCATTTATTAATCCTCTTTTAAAACGATGTGGCATCAATGTATGCAACATATTCTCCGTTAGGTTAATTTCCGTATCTATTAATGTTTTATAATTTATGTTTTTTACCGTTTTATTTACTGATTGATGAAACTGCTTCAAAAGTTTTTCTATTTCGTACGGATTTACTGTGTGCAAAATGTAGTTGTATTTATTAACTATTTCTGCTTTCCCCACATTTATTTCTGTATATCCTATTTCTGTTTCTATTTTTTCGATGTATAATTCCGCTATTCCGTAATTAATCCTTCCAAGTAAAAATATTGATAGAACCATCAACTGTCGAAAATACAATGTTGCTTGTTAATAGTTTTCTAATTTTGTCTAATTTTTTCTATGTAATTTAAGTAAATTATTGTGGAATATTCTTTCTCTTCCTGAAATTATTACCTTAGTATTTACTGGACTAGTAATTTCTGTTACTGGGAAAGGTCCCACCCAAATAGGTGAAAACTTATTTCTTTTACTTGCATTCCTTAACCATACCCTATCTCCTACTTTGAACATTCTACTTTTAGAATTCTTATCATAGTTTATCTTTGCTTTAAGTTTTGCCAACTCCTGATTTTTTCGAACCACGTCGTATGAGCGTTGAATTTGATATTTCAGAATTTTTGAAAAATCGTCGTGGTTGTATAATGGTGTTGGTTTTCTTTTTAATGTTATAGGAATCTCGAAATCGAACCCAAATAGTGTTTTTGATGGTGTCTGCTTTGTTGCAGAATGCACAGTGTTATTATGAACATGCATCGCATGATGCAACCACTCATCCCAGTTGGATCCATCCAATTTAACGAAACTTCTTAAAAATTCCGCTAAAGGACGATGACTTCTTTCCAAAGAGCCATTTGCCTGTGGATGATATGGAGTAGTTTGTATTTTTTTAACACCAAGAATTTTGCAGATTTCTTTGAATAATTTCGAAGTGAAATTAGTCCCATTGTCTGTCACGAGAACTTTTGGTATATTAAATTTTGAAATTATTTCGTTAAAGAATTTCCTTGCTACTGTCGTAGCTTCCCCATCCTGTAATGCTGTACATACCAAATACTTCGAAAAATCATCCTGAAATGTTAAAATTAGTTTATTCCCATTCTCTGTAGTAGGTAGTGGGCCTACAATATCCATAAATACTTTGTCGAATGGTCTTTGAGGGGTATCCGTCAAAACCATTGGCATTTTCTCTACCCTAGAACTCTTGTTTTTCTGGCATTGTTGACATGTTCCGACGTAGTCTTTTATCTGTCTTTGCATGCCTGCCCATTTAAACTGTTTTCGTATTCGGAAATACGTTTTAACAGCTCCTTGATGTCCTCCGATAGGTGAGTCGTGGAATTTCTTTAAAACTTCTTGGATATCTTTTTTATTGGTTAGAAATACCGCGTAATCTTCTTTCGTTTGGTCCTTCGTATCTTCCACTTCTTCTATTTCATTTTGTTCCATTTTATTTTTGTTTTCCTTCAGATTTGTTGCTCTTTTATTTCCTCTCGTAACTACTGCTATTGGTAGTCGACTCAGAGCGTCCGCGTTTTTATTGGTTTTTCCTGGTTTGTACAAAATTTCAAAATCATATTCCAACAATTTCAATCGGAATCTTCCCAAACGTGTGTCTTGGTCTTTAAGATTTGCTATACCTCTTAATGGCTTATGGTCAGTAAATATTTTAAAATGTCTTCCCAATAAGTAAGATCTAAAATTCCTAGTTGCCCAAACTATCGCAAGGAATTCCTTTTCTATAGTTGAATATCTTTTCTCAGTATTACTCAGAGCACGGCTTGCGAAATAAAGTGGTAAATCAGAACCTACTTCTCCCTGAGACAATACTGCACCTAACGCTTCATTACTAGCGTCAGTTGTTAAAACAAAAGGTTTTGAGAAATCTGGATATTGAAGTATAGGAGGCTTCGTTATTGCAGCCTTCAGTCTATTCATTGCTTCTTGGCAACTGTCGTTCCATTCGAACTTTTCTCCTTTCCTTAGTAATTTATTAAGTGGTAAACACACACTCGCTGCTTGTGGGATAAATTTCCTATAATAATTCACAAGTCCCAAAAATGATTGTAGTTCCTTAACATTTCGAGGTGCTGGGATAGACTTAACACACTTGGTTTTGTCTGGATCTGGAATTACTCCTTTGTCCGAACATTTATGCCCAAGGTAAACGACTTCTCGTCTTAAAAACTGACATTTCTCCGTTTGTAATTTTAAATTATTTTCTTTTAGTGCTTGTAATACTCTCCTTAACCTGTGGTCGTGTTCATTTAAATTCCTTCCGTAGATAACAATATCGTCGAGATAGACGAAGCAATCTATCCCTTGTAATCCTGTTAAAATACTATTCATAATTCGTTGAAAAGTTGCGGGTGCTCCTGTTAAACCAAATGGCATTCTAAGAAATTCAAAATGTCCTAGACCTGTGCTAAATGCCGTTTTCTCCCTGTATTTACTGTCTACCATCACCTGGTGATAGCCACTAGCCAAATCCAGCGTTGAGAAATATCTACTGCATCCTAGTTGGTCTAAAATTTCATCAATTCTAGGAATTGGAAACACCTGTTTAATTGTTTTTTCATTTAATTTTCTAAAATCAACCACGAGACGCCATTTCTTTTCCCCATCTATACCTGACCTTTTTGGTACAAGGATGATAGGAGAGTTCCATGGTGATTTACTCCTTGTTATTATCCCTTCATGTAGCATTTCACTAACTTGCTTATTAATTTCTTTTTTATGTGCTTCTGGTAATCTATATTGTCGTTGATTTACCGGTATTTGATCATAACTTGTTGGAATTTCGTGTGCCAATACTGATGTATAGGACAGTTTATCTCCTGGTAAGTGAAATACATCGTTATATTCCTTAATTGTCTGCGTAATTAACCGTCTTTCTTCATTGTTTAAACGCTCATCCAATCTTATTAATTTCAGTAGTTTTCCGTACCTTTCCTGTAAGTTTACTTCTTTGTTCAAATTAACATTAGGGACATTGTACTCATAGTACTCATTCATATCACTGCCCTTTAATTCAATTTCACTATTCATTTCAACTGCATAGTTGTTTGCATTCAAAATTCTTACAAAACCTATTCCGTTTTTTACTTCTGTTAAACATTCACCTGAATAGACATTTCTAAATATTTCCTTTTTATGTATTACGAGTGTTCCTTCTTTAGGCACTACTTTTACTGGAATAATCATTGTTGATCTACCTGGGATTGTCATGCTTTCTGCTATACAAATCCGACCATGATTTACAATGCTTACCAGTGGTAAAGTAGCTAATTCCTCTTTATTCTTAAAAAATTTTAAAACCTTTTTAATTGTGTCTGTAGTAGACCGGTTCCACAGTTCATCTCTACCTAGAAGTCCGTCTGCTGGTAACTGGCTACCTACTGGCACTACATGCATTTTGAATTGTAGAGCTGGAAATTTTCGGTGTTCAATATTGACCGTACCCAATGTGCTTATATTGCCTCCAAAAGCTCCTGTAAGACCTTTTGTGTCTTTGGTGTTTATATCTTTTAAATTGATTAACGCCTCTGTTTTTATAAGGCTGGTGTCTGCTCCCGAGTCAACTAAAAGTCGAAGTTTATTTCCCACTGCACGTTCGCAAGGTACTTCTACATAGGCATCATCAAACGATTGACTAATGCTACCTTTGGCATTGTAACTCGCTCCTTTTGCCCGTAGAACTCCTATTTGTTCAAACACCCACTCTGATTTTTCTTTCCAGTAATCCGATAGTATTGAACAATATGTAATTAGTAATGTAACTATACATGTCCAAATACTGAACATATATTTGTTCACCCTCAACACTATATTATTCAATTTCGGCTTTTTCAAATAACTAATTTTTCCCTCTGAATTTTTAAACCCTATTTGGTTGGTCAAATTTTCTTGCACTTCCTTATGTTTTATCGTGATTATACCATGATTCCTTGAATTAACCGCTTTGGCTCCTAAATTCTTCATCTTATTATTTGTATTCGATCTGTTCTGAACATTGTTGTTGCTGTTACTTTTAGTTATTCGTGCAGGTCCTAAATTAAATTGACATTTACTTTTTGAATTTACGGCAGTCCAGTCTAATGTCTTAGACTGGGCCGGTTGAAGTTTCCCGACGGATTTGGTACTGTTATTCTGCAAGTTTTTGCAAAATGTCCTTCTTTGCCGCACCTAAAACATCTAAGATTTGCACTCAAAGGTCTTCCACTTGGTCTGCTAAAGTTTGGATTACTGTGCTTTAAAGGTACTGAATGGTTTTGCCATTCCCTCTCTTGTCTCACGTTACTGTAGTTATTTTGGTTCCCACATCCTGTATGTCCCAATTTACAAAATTTATTCTGTTCATGTCCTCTCACTCCACAAAAAGTACAATACAATTTGTTTAGTCTACTGAAACAATCCTTTGTATCGTGTCCCGTCTTCTTGCAGAAATTGCAGGCCGTTTTTTCTTGTTTTACTGTCTCCATAGGATGTTCTCTACATTTGGGTCCATTTTCATGCCCATATACTCCACAATTTGTACAGTATGGCGTATTTTGTCTTTCTGGGCAGTATGCCCATCCATGTCCGTCTTGTTTACAAAACGTACATTTCATTTCTGTTCGATTCTCTGTGGTAGACATGTTTATATTTGAACGTGATTCACCCAATAATTCTTCGGCTGATTCTGCAATAAATATTAGTTTCTGGATAGGATCATTCTCTAACCCAATAAACCTATGCTTTAAACTATTGTCTTTCAAACCCTTAATAAAACAACGTACTGTTAGTCGCCTGTATTCTCCTAACTGTGACAGAATTTCACTCTCACCTCCTTGATTTCTTATTAGTTGTTCGGCTTCATGTAGTAACGCCTCCAGTTTACCTCCAAATGAACTCGCCGACTCATTCTGTCTTTGTTTAGTACAAGTTAGATCATTCCTTATGTGTTCCAATGTACGTTTCCTGAGGTATGTACGTTAAACCGCCTCACACAATTCATTTACTGTGTTGAATGGTCTACCCGCGATATTCTCGTAAGCTACACTCACTAATCTTTGTTTTATGCAACTTACGACATACTGTGCTCCCTCTTGCGGTAGTGCTTGTTGTACCAGTTCACAACCCGCAATAAACTTGTGTACTTCACTCCGTAGATCGGGTCCTTCTGTGCCCGTGAAATACGGTACCACCTTGGTTACTATTTCCATGATTGCCGTAATCGATGCCATAACTTTTTTTTCGTTATTGTTTGTTTCCACCATTGTTCTCAGTAACTGTTTTGTTTGTCCGCACTTCGCTAGTTCTTTCTTTAAATCATCAATTTGTGCTGTTAGCTTTTTAATTTCGTTTTCCCTAATGTGATCTGTACCTTCTGAGTCCAAGATTATACTGATGTCCTGTTCCGTTTTTCCCTGGTTTTTTAAAACGTTCTCCAAAATTGCTGTCTGATCTTCCGCGTCTTGCAATAAATTTGTTAGTTCTTCCGTGCGTGAACTTAATTGCTTACACTTATGTTCCAAACCCTTTTT
>NW_024031961.1:0-12811 GCF_002237135.1 Teleopsis dalmanni | reverse complement strand
GAAAATACAAATAATTTCTTAATTCCTGTAATTTTTATTATGACTATAAAGTCGAAAACACTATTCATGGATAAGATTATAATTCTTATTTTCACTTAAGCCATGCAAATTAACATATTGCTTTATTACTTATATATGGCGATTTTATGCCATTTTTATTAGTTCGTCGCCGAAGTTCGATTGGTAAATTTAAAGTGTGTGCCATTCTTGTTTAAAGCCGAATATATAAAAGTCTTCGGCTATAATTGGAACAGTATTTTCAATGATCCGATTCCACAATATTGCGGGTCATTTAGTGTATATCAGTCAGCATCTTCAATCCATTTATCTTGTGAAGAAAGATCTCACTATGCCGCACTTATTATCCATGATTAATTTTCCATTACTTTTAGAGTTAGACTAGGCAGCTCAGTGTGTTTCCTTCTATTATTGCACTTCCATTCTGTATCAGTCAGCATCTTCAATCTATTTTTTTTGCGAGGATTTATGATTTTTCACAATGTCGCACTTATTATCCTTAATTAATTTTCTATCAATTTTAGAGTTAGACTAGACAGCTCAGTGTGCTTCCTTCTATTATTGTACTTCCATTCTGTATTAGTCAGCATCTTCAATCCATTTTTTTTTGCGAGGATTTGTGATTTTTCACTATGTCGCACTTATTATCCTTAATTAATTTTCTATCAATTTTAGAGTTAGACTAGGCAGGTCAGTGTGCTTCCATCTATTATTGTACTTCCATTCTCAATTGTTTCATTTTCGAGTTCGTCTGATTTTGAAAAACCTTTGAAGCGTACGCTCTCAGATAAACTTCTCTACTGAATCTACCTCGATCCTATATGTATGTCATCATTTCTGATATATAGTGACAAATTCAGAATCCTTTCGATCTGAAAGGGTACTATGATACTATATAATTTATCGTATTTTTTGTTGTTTATAGATTAACACAATGAATTATCCGTTAATTATTAATCTTTCTTGTTAGTTCAATATATCATTGCCCAACTACTAAACTTATATGCTTAACGGTCAAGATATAAGGTTTGTAGAACGTGCATAACCCTGTATAAGTAATTGATTGATTGAATAATTAATTACCTTATATTCAATTTCAATTTGTATGTGCGCTTGTTAACATTAATAATATTTTAATTAGGTACAATAAATTGTACATTTCAATAGAAATTAAATCCATGCATTAGAACTCCAAAGAAGAGAGTAAGTATGAGTTCCATACTTATAATTCTCATTTAAACAAAACAAAAATTTTTTTATTATTAACACAGAAACCAGTTCGAAAAAATTAAAATGCAAGTGCAATTGTTATTGTTGATGTTGCTGTTGCTGCTTCTGCCTTTGGCTCTAGCTCTGGCTCTAGCTCTGGCTCAGCCGCTAACACTGCCGCTGACTGCCGCTGGCGGTTAAGCTGAGCTTCGAAGTGTTTATAAACAAAAGTATCGCAAAGAAGCAGTTTAGTTAAGTTGAGAACTTCGTTTGAAACACAATATTTACTTATAAGATTGTTTGCATAGAAAATAAAATTTCCAATAAAAATTAATATAAAAATTCAAACTGAAATAATATATAATATATAATAATTAATAATTAAAATAAATATTATCAAAATGAGTTTCATGCAAGGAATAATTTTAGTGATATGTGTTGTGATCAGTGCAACTTCCGCACGTAAATATCTCAAACCCTTTGAAAAGTTGGCGGAAAATGTAAAATGTATTTTCTCCTTTATTTTCTTTAGAAAGTTCGTGTTACACACCGACAGGCTCTCGCGGTCAGTGTATGAACATGCAGGACTGCAAACCAATAGTACAATTATTAATTAAATATGGTCGTTCACCTCCAGATCATGTGGACAAATTCGTGAGAGACTCAAGATGCTACGATCGGGGCGTAAGTATTTCAATGCTTGTGTATATAATTTCACAATTTTCTAGTGTATAAATTAATTTTTTTTTGTTGCTGAAAATGTTTATAAACATTGCGTGCTCAGTAAATCGTGATTAATTTTAATTATGAAATTATTTAAATGACTGGAAACAATTAGTGATATAAACTTGTAATAGGAATGTAGAATTTTAACGAAATCCTAATGATGTTTACAAAAACTTTTGAAATTATCTTTATAATTGATACTTAAAAGAAATATTGTCTAATATATAATATAAAATAGGTTATATTTAATATATATTTAAAAAAAAAAGCTATAATAAAAATGCAATAAATATTGGTATAATAATACAAAAAATAATAAAAATTCAATAAAAAATTAAAATTATATATTTATAAGAAAAAATATAAAATATATTATAATTAATAGATATTAAAAAAAAAACTATGCTTGTGGACAACTAAAAAATATACTATAAAATATTATAAATATAATAATATTGATGTAGTCATATGAATTTGAGAGCTTTACAATACCCCAACATGTCAACTATTAGAACTCTTATTAACGTCCTATAACTTATAGTTACATTTCTGTTACATCTATATATATATTTTTTTTTATACTTATTTATTAATATCCTTCCTTAAAAATATTATAATATAAAACTAAAATATTAACTCCTATAAAAAAATGCTCGTATGTGTTATGTGTGATTCTAAACTATTTCAATCATGAACATTAAATAAATAATGATTAAAATAAATATTATAAATGAATAAGATAAATATTTTATTCATACACAAGTAAGAATTAAATGCATAAAATATTAAATTACAAACCCATTGGATTGATCAACATTGCTGGACTTTACAATTCGTTTCTAAAAACTATCTAAAATTTATTTATTTATTTATAATTTAAATAAATAATTAAGTTTTTTAATTTTCATATTAACACTTTGTTGATTGCCAACCACGAAACCATTGATTTTATGTCAAATAAAATTTATTTTAAATTGTAGTTAAATTAAATTCATACCACATTAAACTAAATATGAATATATAGTTACAGAGAAGAAAATAAAAATCAAATTCCTTACAGAATATTTGTAATAAATGAATAAAATGTTAACAAAGATTGTTATAAGTCAATAAACACGATTGACAATTCTTCACATATCGGATAAAAATTAAAGAAAATTAACCTTTAACGTCTCAATTCTGAAAAGTACCTTCACAGTCTGTTTGTTAATAAGTAGGATTGATTGAACTGTATACCATGCATGTTTTCGATCCCTGCTCTTGATCGATATCAATATGACAATAAATTGTAATTTGTAAAAAACATTTCTAATATAAATAGTAATTTATAATAATTCCAAATTTTCAAACAATATTTAAATCGAATGCTTGCAAAAATTATTTCAAACTTATTAACATATAAAAGAGATGAATTGGCATCCCAATAAGCTAGCTCTAATCCTTGTAGCAATAGTAGGTTTGGAAGGTTGTAGAAAAATTTCAAATGATGAATCTAAAAAGAAGAATTAAAGAACACAAGTAGGTGAAATTAAATAATAGCTACAATAGCAATAGCTATTCTTATAACTATCTAAAATAAACTTGCAAAAACAGATTGCAAATAAAACAAGAAATATTAAAATTTTACCGGTTTTATATTTTTATTAATTTTTTGTTTCTTAATAATATTTCAATATGTAGACTAACTATAATTTATATACTCTTTTTGCTATTAAATATTTTTTTAATTTAAATTCATTCAAGTTTAACCTTTTGAAGCTGCAACGACATCAGTATTTCGCAGCATCGCGCTTTTATTTTGGAGAAACGATTTAATTTATGCAAATTGATGTATAAAAAAAATTTATTTCAATATATAAAAACGTTTTATTATATATAAATTGAAAAATTGTATTAAATTAGAGTGTAAAAAATTGATAAACGTGTCGATAAAAAGGCGCAACAATAATTATTGGTGAAAAAAAAACAAGAAATAAATGTTTAACACAAGCTTGAAAAAAGATAAAAAGAAATTTGTTTACTAAAACAAACAAAACAAACCAATTTTGAAATGTAAACAAATCAAAATATTTACAACTCTGTTTACTTTAATCCAAATTTTAACATTAATATTAATAAATTAATAAACAACTTAGCTTGATAAACAGCACAAACAGCACGCGTACTACTTTTTAGGAGTAGGGAAAAATTGGGTTATTTTTAGTGATTAATTTTAATCTGAAACATAAAAAATTACATTAACATTTCATAAAAAATTATTTTTTATTTCTTTTTATTTCTGTTACAGTTTGGCGGTGATGTACGCGTATGTTGTGCTTCCACCGATAATAGCATTAGCTTTAGCGAACGACTAACAGATTCAGGCGGCATAAATCAGAGAGGCCTAGATCTTCTCGACTCGCTGAAGTGCGGTATAATGAGTAATTTTCGTATTGCCGGTGGTACACCAGTAGCGTTGGGTGATTTCCCTTGGATGGCGCTGTTACGTTATGAAGCAAACACGAAGCCATTCAAATGTGGTGGTTCTTTAATAACTCATCGTCATGTCATAACTGCAGCTCATTGTGTTGTTAAGCATCAATTTAATATGTAAGACAACAACAAAACTATAACTTACTTTATAACCTACTAATCATGTGACTTTTTTTTTGACTAAAATAGAGTCGGAGTACGTTTAGGTGAACATGATATAAACACAGATCCAGATTGTGGACGAAAAGGCAAAAGATATGTATGCATGCCACCTTCGGAAAATTATGGAATTGAAAAAATTACCGCACATCCAGATTACGATAGTAATACATATTTAAATGATTTGGCCATCATTACCTTAGATCGTACAGTTAACTTCAACAGTAAGTTTAAAAGTTTGAATATATAAAGCAATCAAAAAATCTATAAATATTTTCTATTCATTCAGAACATATCAAACCAATTTGTTTACCCATAACTCCAAGTTCATTAGTAATTGCAAGAGATCAGGAATACTTTATTGCTGGTTGGGGTACTACAGAAAATGGTAACACAAAACTTCTTTCGTGAAGATTACATGACTTTACCTATTTTTTTGTTTACCAGGCACAACATCTCCAATACCATTGAAAGCGAAAGTTCCTCACCGTGACAATGATTACTGTACACAAACTTACAGAGGCTTAGAGATTGCAAGGCAACAAATTTGCGTTGGTGGCGGCAGTAATATTGAAACATGCACTGGTGATTCTGGTGGCCCATTGTTCTTTACTGCAACCTACAGAGGTACAACAAGTCGATATGTACAATATGGAGTTGTGTCACTAGGCGGTGGTGGTTGCGGTCGTGTTACGTATCCTGGTATTTATACAAACTTGAAAGAATTCATTCCATGGATTACAAATGTCATCGCCTAAACTACAAAAAAATGACGCTTACATTTTAATATAAATTTAGTCAACAAATATTATTTTTTACAAACGTTTGCATTTCTTGCCATATAGAATACACCTACTATTCTATAGTACCTATATTTAATGTTTACTTCATATTTATTTATTTAATTATACTTATCTATTTATTATATAATATTAAAGAGCATTTCCAAAAATCGTATGTTTTGAATTTTTTAAGAGATTAATAGTACTTGATCAAGGAAACACCAAGGGTACTTTCAGAGACCCTTTTAACTCTTAATATAACAAGATTATTAATGCATAGTTTTTTAATTTGAATACAAATTAAATATTATATTAAAATATTGGAACAAATACAACACATATCTGTCTATTAAGATCCTGCTAAGATCTGACATCTGCTACAAACGGTGCTTGCAAACTTACTCGTCTATTTAAGTATAGAAATTGGTGGTAATGTAGTTTCAACAAACTTTCTCTTTTATCTTTGATTTTACTTTTGTGTACCTGATTCGCACATGCATTTCAGATTGAACCTGAATTAGAGTTGACCATTATTGATGTTATGTATATTATGGAGCTTATATTAGAAAATTGATTCAATATTTTAGAACTGTGTAAGTCCTTAACACTATTTTCATGTTTCTATATTTATTTGGCTGCTGGATTGGGGTTGTATCTTGGCTCCGGAAACTCTATACATTTATCTATTGCTAATCTGTTATCTAACTTTCCTACACTCACCAGTACGCATATCTTCCCTGCAGTTTTTAACTTTATGTATAAAACGGTAATATAAACGGTAATGTCTAAAAGGATTTAGCATTGAGTATCTCTGTTCAAAATACTTTTAATCAATTTTATTAAAACTTCTTCTTGGTACCACTAACTACGGTTTCATAGTGTGCATTTTGTTTGAGCGCGACCAGTACCTTCCATCAGCTAACCCGATTTACAACTTTCCCGTAATCAGTTGATAGTAACTCGTGGCGTCAAATTTTTTCTTTTTAATCTTATCAACCAAAAAACGAATTGCTGAATATTATATTTTAAGCCATTAACATCATAGAAGAATTGAGGCTTAGGATTAGGTTGGGTTCAGAAGACGCGTGCTCACAGTTATCAACACTTTCAATCGGAGGCATATATTGCTAATTGTGGTGTCCTCAAAATTTATGCCGGGAGAGATGAGTTGCTAACATTTGTTATCCTTGTTAAACCATTTAGTTTTCCAGATGAAGTTGAGGAGATCCGATAAGTTTGCTTTCGTTACCTCTTTTAAGCCAGTGAAAAAGCGATTCCCAAGACATTGAAGTCGCCTTGTCTGCAGTCCTGGACAGAGACGCAGGAACTGATAGATTCTACCTCCTCTTCATCTTGGCAACTCCTGAATAATCCACTTATTGGAACTCGCCACTGTTGTAGCATAGGCGCAATGGCACAATGCCCCGTTAGTACTCCAGTAAGTACACGAACTGCAAGTTTGCTGAAGTCTAAAAGGCGTTTCGTTTTGTTTTTGTCCAAAATAGACCATAAGGTTCTAACTAAAAATTCTAACTAAGAATTTTTTTTGTTTGATATTTTTGAACAGTGAAACTGAGCGAGAGTTGAAAGCAAATCCAACAAATCTATCAGTACAAAAATTTCTTGTATCAAACAAATCAATGTAAATATGTAGTATATTATATGTACATATTTGTGTAAAAACTTAAAAGATATTGACGTTATAAAAATGTTAATTGAACTCATCTATTGAAGGGTTCTTTTCTAAATAATAATAATACACAATAATAATTTCATTCACTCTGGTTATGAAATAGCTTAAAAAACGTGCAGCTTAGTTTATTTATGATTAAAAACATAAATAAATACTGATTTAATCATTACGATTTTAATTTTACTAGAATGCGACATATCGAATATAGAAAAGAGAATATTTTGAAAATATTTAGTTAAAGATATAGATTAGAGACATCTTAGAAAGTGTATTGTTGTGAAGGATGGAGGATATTTTGCGAAACAACGTATTAAACATTTAGAAACCAAGAAGTGTTGAATTAATATACAATTTATACCATTCTTCAATATATATACAAATACACTATATATGTTATGTATAATCAAAAATTGATAAAGTAAGAACCAGATGACTACGAATGAATCACTCTGGCACTTGGGAATACCACCACTTAATCGAGGTGCAAGTGATTCAATCACTTAATCGTTCATGCAACGTCCACAAACGTACAACCTCAATATTTAATTGTTATGTATCTGTAACTTTTAACACAGCTACAACACAACTGTGACTAATCAAAATCAAGCTTTGTTTTTGGAGGCACCTGAAGAAACCAGAAAAAAAATGTTTGATTTTACTTAATAATGCATTTGCTGACACAATTGCAGAAATGCCTGCCACTCTACTGGATGATGGTTCATAAATTATGTAAAAGAGCCAATAATTTTCCAATATTACGGTTAAGGATCTTAACAAGTAGAAATACATATTAAGTAAAATCAAGTATAAATTAAGTAAGGAATTTTATGTATTTGAGTAAATCATGTTATTGAAAGTGAATATAGGACAATTCTTGAATAATGAAGTTCTTAAAAGATGATAAATTATTTGCATTTATGGAAACATTAGAGAAGGAGTTTCAGAGTCTTCCTGAATAAATGAAAAATAATCTAGTCGTAGAGAAGTATGTGAATCCAGACATTATAAAATGAACAGAATTTATTTTAAAATTTGTCATGAGTAATATTTATTAATATTTAGCATGTAGTATGTGGTAATTCTTCTATGAAAAGAATAGAACTTCAAATATATACAGAAATATTTTTAAAATATCACACATAAGGATGTCTAAATTTATTAAATGTTTTAATATATTTACAAAAGACATTTTGATTTATACAATTATAACTAAAGATATTATGAATAACAGTGTGCATATCGCTCTAGTTTTAATCATTTCATAAAAAGATAACATCTTATGTCAGTATCAGTATTAATACCGGTATCAGTATTAGTATCAGTTTTTGTATCAGTATCATTATCATTATCGTTATCCATTGTCCATTATTTATTATCCATTATTTATTATCCATTATTTATTATCCATTATTCCGTATCATTATCATTATCATTATCATTATCATTATCATTATCATTATCATTATCATTATCATTATCATTATCATTATCATTATCATTATCATTATCATATCATTATCATTCTCATTTCATTACTCACATTATCATTATTCATTATCATTATCCTTATCATTATCATCTATCATTATTTCATTATCATTATCATTTCATTATCATTATCATTATCATTATCATTATCATTATCATTATCATTATCATTATCATTATCATTATCATTATCATTATCATTATCAATTGTGAGAATAATGTTTACTAGAAAAAAGCAATGATGTATTTTACACATAAAAAGAAACTGCACGGTGCCTACAAAGCGTAAGTTATCTTAGAAATACAAAAATTTGTATCGCGATTTTTAATAATATCATTTTCTATGGCATTACTCGTTATACAGATGTCCGTTATAAAATAGCATATTATATATTATTCATTTTTCTGAAGTTAAGCGGAACGAAATCGTTGTTAGTACACATTCAACTAATTTAAAGACTATACAGGTCTGTTTTTACTAATAGTATTTTTTCACACATAGAACAGATTAGACAGACCCGAAGAAATTGATTATATTCCATATCACATCATATCACATCACTACTACGAATGATGATTTGCTGATGTTATTTGAAGGGTGTGTAATTTATCTAATAACAGCCAAATTTTAATTAAATTCTCATGATATTTTGCAATTACATATAGACATAGTAATAAAGATATAACGTATATGTATATTATAATATATAGATAAAATATCATTTTATGTCATATGGAATATGAGGACATTGACTAAAACCTGCTCGCAAAAAACAAATTATTATTATTATTATTATTATTATTATTATTATCTGTAGGTCTCATTGAAAAAATAACCTACGTAAGAGATATTTTATTCGAATATTTGAGCGAACGAAAGGTCCATGTACGCATCACATGATGGAAGACTAAAAATACTGGAGAGTTTGGCATTGGAAAGGCTTTTCAAAATTCTCCTACAGAAATTTTTTAAGTACTATACTAGGTGATAAAACATTTTGTTTTCAACATTTTTGAGAACTCCGAAGTGAAACCTTAAAGTGTGACATAAAAGGAACAAGTAGATTTAAAACAAAGAAAATCACGCTTTTAAAAGTGTGAGTTAAAGACAATGATGGCAGTTTGCTTCGATTCAAAAGTAACTATTCATTGTAAATTTGTCCCAAAACGTCTGATGGTGAATGGTTTCAAAGCGATTGTGGATCTTAATTCGATAAGTTCGATTAGCATATCTCAAGTGAGGCAGTTGGTTTTTGTTGTACGATATTGATTTATCTCATCAAATCAATATGGAATATGAATTCTCAACTAAAAACGGCTCAATTCTTATGGATCGTCCAGAGTATTTAACTGTTTTTAAAACCAATTAAAACCAATGTTTTCTGCCGTTGAATATGAAAAAATATCATTTTCATGTAGTTGTATATATTCGAATGGAAACTATTTAGAATAAACGAGAATAAAAAATAAAAACTAAAAAAGTTTTGCATTTGTTTAAAAAGATTCTCACAGGATCTGGGGCAGACTATGTACCTAAGTCTGTAATTTTAAAACAATAATAAAAGCTCTGAGAATAGTTGTTGTCTGAGCATGGAGTAGTTCCTCTACTAATTCCATAATAATTGGAATTTTGCAGGACACTGCAATATCTAAGTCTTTTAGTATCTGCACGTAGGAAATTTTTTTTGTTGAGATGAAGAGCTTTTGAATAAAACATCACGATTCTCTTAAAAATTCAAATTAGTTTTCTGCGTACTTTTTATATGAGAAATAAAAAATTGCATAGAATCTGAGCAACAATTTCGTTGTAACTTCATTGTAGGATTATTCGATAATTGGCAGGTTTAAAGTTATTAAAATATTGCGAGGCAAACGCAAGTGAGGCAGAATACAAGCTTAGCAAAAACTGTTGGCAAATGCACTTGAAAAAATAGTTTCATGTCGTCCATAAAGTATTAGCAACTTTTTCCATTGCTGTCGCCTTCGCCAGTGTTGCCGTGTTGCCGTGTTGCCGCTCGCCATTTGCCATTTGCTGTTTTCTATATAGTGATTATAGTGTTATTACTGCTGTTTGCTTAGTTACGTACGCTTGAGTGGGGTAAGAGCGTTTAAGTATTCCATAAAGTTTTACTAAAATATTGCCGAGTTTTTTATTTTGAGAGTGCAATAAATTTTATTAACAAAAAATAAATAAACTAAAAATTTTTTGCAATTTTTTAGTAGAAAAGTTTTCATGAATATTGTAAAATTTAATATTGCATATATAATGTGGCTCGATCGTCATGTAATATTTAATATTGAATATTTATGCAATTTGTATGTTATTAATGCAGGATTGTTATCTTTATTTGGCCCAATTCAAACGATCGACCTAACAGAGATTAAGTATTAATCTGAGCTCTCCAGCCGATTTTAAGCACTTCTAAGCTCTTCAGCTGCTTGTAAGTTATTTCCACTAAAAGTAGCGCATATAACTGACATTCAAATGATATTCGTAAAACCTTACGCTATATATACAAAATTATTCTTATGTATTAAACTTAATATTTAATTCTTATTTATTTATGAGTAACCAATCAATGCATTGGTTACTCCCAATTTTTTTTTTTTTGTTTTGCTTCCCTTTATTTATACATCTGCCAAGATTTAACATTTTTTTATAATGGAAATTCCAATAATAATACAAAAACAAGATCAAGAATTACATGAGTGAACTGATAATAATGGATAAAAAAAAAGTCTTCTTTAAATTAAATAGTATAAGATAATTAAATTAATAGATAGATGATAGAATAAATGCGTCAATTGAATATAATAGGAATTTACTATGAATATATTAGATAAACACTTTTGGGGTGACGTTCAAAAAATATAATTTTTACTGGGGTATCCTCAGCCGTCGCACAGTGTGACAAAACACAAAATTAGGCGGTCATAATTCAATATTTTCGGAACCAGTAGAGATATTGATATGAAATTTTCCTAAAATATAGTTTTTGAGTTGATCTTTCTTTTAAATCTAATTTGAGCCCAATCGGCCTACTGGAACTACCCGAAATTTTTGCCCAAACATGGAGATTTTACCGTGGTCCCAAGATTACTTAAAAACTATGATAGGTAGAAAGCTGAATTTTGGTGTCCGGAAAACTTACATTATTATCTATATTCAAAACATTTTTTATGGTTTTCCGCCCACTGCCACACCCACTCCCAATACAAAATTTTCATATTAAATCGTTTATTATGGTTCAAAAAACTTTTTGCACTTATTGGACTATATATATACCTGACGTACATAGCAATACAACTTCATGCAAAAAATGGGCGTGATCCGCCCATTAGTTCCTAAGTTATTTGCAGTTTTATGCAATTTTAGCGAAATTACGATTTCTCAAAAATTGAACCAACTTTAAACCTTTATAGCTTTTTTACTATTTATTCAAAAATGATCATTTTTGATTTTTTTTGAAGCTTAGGATGTTGTTATTCATTACGTGTAAAAAATATTTCAATTTTAATTATCAAAAAAATTTTATTAGCGAAATTGCACAAAAAGTCAGCATTTTTTTCATGGCCATTTTCACTTCTATCTGCGATACCCAAAAAATGTATCCGAGTTTTTTCATGAAATTTTTCCTACTAATAGCCAAATAGTTACACTTTACAACAAATAAAAAATTGGCCTGCGCACTCTATGTTTTACACCTATTTCAGGCCTCAGAATCCAGCGAAAAATTACGAAAAATATTACCTTCAATAAACCCCATTTATTTCAACAAAAAATTCAATAAGTAATAACAAAAAGACATTTAAAATTTTATAAATATTTAATTTATTTATATTTCAAATTTCTAAATCGGTTGAAAAATAACGAAGTTATAACACATTATGTTCAGACGCCTGACCGGAAGTGTTCATATTTCAAATACGCATTACTTGCTTGTGTAAAATTTTATAACTGTACATTCAAGGTTAAATGCTGTGATCATACTTCCGGTCAGGCGTCTGAACATAATGTGTTATAACTTCGTTATTCTTCAACCGATTTAGTTGAAATTTAAAATATAAATAAATTAAATATTTATAAAATTATAAATGTCTTTTTGTTATTACTCATTGAATTTGTTGTTGAAATAAATGGGGTTTATTGAAGTTAATATTTTTCGTAATTTTTCGCTGGATTCTGAGGCCTGAAATAGGTGTAAAACATAAAGTGCGCAGGCCAATTTTTGTTTTATTGTAAAGTGTAACTATTTGGCTATTA
>NW_024031960.1:0-12812 GCF_002237135.1 Teleopsis dalmanni | reverse complement strand
CACTATTCCACTAGTCATTATTGTCTTTCTTATTAAATCATATGGTTTCATAATTGTTCTCGATGTTAGGAGTTTTTACCCGAGGTAATTAAGTTTTGACTGTGTTGTAGGTCGAAAACTAATGGATTATACAAAATAATACCAATTTAATTTTTACTCAGCCAATTGTAGCTTTAACTCACCGAATTGAAGTATTTCTAATTAGTTTCTTGCATTGATTATGGATAAAGTTATTATTGAGTTTTACCTTAACCCAATTTCAATACTGATTTCACATTTTCAGAGACTTGATTCAGTTTTGGGAAGAAAGTTGAAGGTAATATCTCAAGAGTGCGATTTTCTTTCCTACATTATTGACATCTGTTAAAAGTATGGTTTCTAGATAACCAAATTGTTCTCTATTTGCAAACATTTTTACAAAACAATCTTATATATGAGACACTCCTTTAATATCAATACAAGTGAAGTTCATGGAATGAAAGAGGATGCTATCGCGTTTATTTATGTAGTGTTCTATTTAGTGAGGGTAGAACGAATACCAATAATAAAATATATTCAAAATTCTTACAATTTCACTACAATTGCACTACAATCTCAAGTGGATCTACATGGTGCAACTTTATTAACTTGTACGGGTTGAGAAGACTTGCCTTAGGAGACCCGTATCCGCACATTCCATTAGAAATCCACGATTAATCTTGATTAGCCAAAGCAAATTCAAAGTACTCAATGTTGCTACTCGTTCGTCATTATATATGTTTCTAAAATCATTTTTGATTATGAAATATCCATAAATAAAACCAAAGTGATTAGGATTGTATTTATGCACAAAATGTCTGTTTGCCACCACAATATTCATATAATAGTGAATATAAAAGTACTCAGAAAACATATAATGTCAAATCAGTGCAATATGGTATCATATGTAAAATTAGCAGTTTAATAGACTGCTACATATCACATGATACATAAGTACTCAGCAGTCCTACATTCGACATTAGACTTTTATATAAAATTAAATAAATTAATATTTAATAGCATTAATATTTAATTTTAAAATAAAATTTGTACAATTTTACATAGATTTGCACTCTAAACTTTACATAATAATTTCGGAAAAAAGATTTTTCTGACTTGTTAATAAAAACCACTATTCCGGACAAATTTAGAAAATGGCGAATAACTTTTGAAATTTTTAATCGACTTTTATGTTAAAATGTTTGTATTCAAATCGTTTTAAACATCAATTAAAACACTTTTTTTTTTTATTTTAAAAATTATATATTGTATATAAAATTGAAACAATGTTCAAAATTGTTAGTTTTTTGTATATAATTTTCAGAATGTGGTAAATGTCTGTCCACGTCATATTTTTTAAAGTAGGAAGGATTCGTTTTTGTTAAATATGATCAACAATAGCCTGCTAGCAATCCTACACCCCATAATCCCTTTTACAGGATATATGTAAAACCTGTTGAAACCTTTCACTTTACCTTAGGTGTGTAGGTGGCAATAAGTTTCTTTATTGAGAAAAAAGCTTTCCTTGCAGAAAATTGACAAAGAATTTTTTTAATGCCAGAATTAAATTATAACTCTATATATGACTAACTCTAAATATACGAAAATAAATACTTATTAAGGTGGACTTTTACTTTAGTTATATTTCAAGTTTTACTCTTCTTATTCAGCATCCCTTGTGTCCATATTGGAAGCATCATTTCCATCCTCGTCCTCAGTACGTATCCTTTTAGCTGTTGCAGCCTCATCAGTGCTACACCTTTTACGTTTTGCAATATTGAGTTTCTTCTCAACTTTTGTTTCATTTATTACAACCGAACGGCTTATAGTATCACCACCACCATTTTGAGTGAATTCATCCTTCTTTCGCTTACCAAGATCTTGAGCATGAATGGATTGTTTTTGTCCACAGATTGTCTTTTCATCATTCACAACTCGAGAAGTTAAACCTTCTTCATTTACATTAAGGCTCTCTGAAATTGAATTTTTGCTACGACTACGTAAATTATAAACGTGTTCTATCTTGAGCTCTGTCTTTTCTACAGGTAATAGTTGCCTTTGTGGTAGATCATCACAAACGACACTACCGCGGATACTTAAATTACTGTCCGAAACTGACGTCTCATTACACACCATCGTTACCTGTTCAATTGGAGGAGATTGCGAACTGCAGCTCGATCCTGCTAAGTCCGTATTTGGTATTGCATCGATTCCAGATGCTTCTGTGTTCCGGCTGTGGTATTACGGAGATTAATCACAAAAAGAAATTAGAGAAAAAAGTTTTTATGAATATTAATCTAATTTATAATTTTCATAAAAATTAATTACCTTTCTTCCACGTTTGATTTGCCAAATAATTTCTTAAATAACCACATAATTATTTTGATACAAAAATATAGTATATATCAGTCAAATTCTTATGAAAATATTAAGAAATTTTTATCGAAAATTTTTTATTAAGTTGATTTGACTGTTCTTTTTTGTCATAAAAAACAAATATATTTGAAGTGTCATTATTATTTATATATAACTTAAAAATAAAAACAAGAGTACTGGATTAAAATCTGATTATAAAACTTGTTATCACAGATTGTAAACCTGGACTTTCTGGACTTTGTGTTTAATCTACTCTTATTCTAGAACGTGTTATTTCCATACGAATATTCCTTATGATCTATTTATTTATGTAGTGGACACATTGAAACCTTTCATTAAGTAAAAAACCTACTATTACTTATCTGTTATGAAGTCAGGTAATTTGCGAATAAAATTATTTAAAGTTGTCGGACCAATGTTTAAACAGCAAATACTTGATCTGTCTGCGATGAAATATTAATATATGTGGGAAAAATAAAAGTGAGATAAATAAATATGGGAATGACAGGTAAATACGAAATAAACTGAAATCAAATTATTTCAATTACTAGTACTATCAGAGGACGTAGTTATTATTGATTCTCTTATATTATTATTAAAAGGGTTTCTCCCCTTGTGAAAACCCAATCAATAAGCAAATGTTACTACGACCTTATAAAAACACCATAAGTCCTAGAATGCAGCAGATAAGATAATATAAAAAATTTTACTAGAAAAAAACTCTTTATTGGTTGCTTCAAGTGCAGCGGCTACTCTTAAAGTCAGCAGATCCCCTTAAAATTATTTAAATCATGCCATCAACGGATTTGTATGCCGAAAAGTAGCGCAGATCAATAAAGTAGGGTTACAAAAATTCAAAGCTCTAAATTTTGAAAAAGCAGACTTTGGACAAGTCAATCAACAGACATTAATCCATGTCCACATACCAAACAGCAACAAGAAGTAAATACAGATGGTTGGACAAAGGTCTGGTATCAAAACGCTGAAGGTTTCACTTTCATGGATGTGATCATGGATGGCTAAAAAATTGAAAACAGATCTAATGCTGCATTAAACTGCTAATAATTATATATCACGTAGTCATATTGGCAATCACATTATTGAAACATCTTCTATACAAAAGAAATATGTAGTCGTTTCAAAAGAAAAAACGACTATAAATGTTTATAGATCGATTTTTGAATAGTAGTGAAATATAATAACAAAATGTCTTATTTAATACCTAAGCAGAATTGTTTTTGGTTTTTAAGTCAGTATAATTGTTGGACTACAAGTGGCAGTCTCAAGACTTTGAACCTATAAAATTAGAAGCTAAAAGTAATGAAAACTTTTATTGGTCAAATTTAAAGTGTAAAAATTATATACAATAAAAATTTTATACTGACAATCGGACTATATCGGATTATATTACCAACTACAGCGCACAACGCATTTTTATAAAATGTATTTAAATAGAAACAATCCATTGATTCACTGAAACCGAAAGGGAGTTCCATAAGTTCTGGGCTTCTGAGCGCATTGATTGTTTACAAATCGAGATAGATAACGAATTCGATAAAATATGCACATATTCACCACTGAAGATCCAGACTGTCATCAAAATTGTCATCAACCGCGTATACAACGATTTTATGGTAAAAACAGAAATAACTTTTCGGAAAGACAACATCTGTAAGGTAAGAAGAGCCTGCTACAATTCTTCCAAGAGATTTCTTATAAATTTTGTAGTTCGTTATTATCGTAACAGTTCGTAATAGTAATGATTTAAAGTAATTATTGTGACACTGATGGATCAGTGACTATTAAACCCGGGAAAAAACATTTTCTGATTGGGAGCAGAACCAGGAATACTTAGTTATAGTCACCTTATTGGTGATTTGCGATCACACCCTATTAATTGCACTAAGTGGTATCGCTAAGGACTTTAATACCAAAGAGTCCAATATATTTTCCAGCTTGTAGGGTTTCTAAGAAAAGTTTATTCAAAAACACCTCTAATTGTAAACATTTCAAATGAACAAAAATTTTCAGTATGTTAAATATTGATAAATTTGATGCCCTATTTATTATTAAATTATATAAATCTTGGAAATTGTCGATACTGTAAATTATGATAAAGAATTTTCCCAAATAGATTCTTTTCAGCAATCTATGTTATGGTTCACAAAGAAAATAGACTTAAAGGTCTCTTACTTTTATTTCCTTTTCCCCCCTCAGTATTTGGGAAAAATATTAATTTCTGTAAATTGAATGAATTTTGTATATTTAAATAAGCAAGCTAAATAGAAGTCAAAATTCGAATTAAATTTAACTTCAATTGAAAAATATTTAAAAACTATAAATCAGTCTGATTGTGTGTTAGAAAATCAGGTTCTTTGCTAGAGGTATATCGTACCAACCAATTTATTTTCAATAGAAAGCAAGAAACAACTTTTACTACAAGCAGAGTCCGAGTAGTTTAGTCCATTGCCAAAGCTTAATAATGGATCGCCAGAAATTAAAACAAATGGTGTCTTCAAATAGTGAAGCTGATGCTGCGACTGGAAAAGCAGTTAGATGCAAATCTATTACTGTTAGACGCTCCATTATTGTTACACGCTCTGTCACGGCACGGTTGTTAAGTGGAAAATGTGGTAAGGGTAAGGTTAATACAGATGCCGTAAGAGTCAGAAAGACTCAAGCGAAAAAAGACACAAAAAAGAAAGTAAAAGTTATGAAGAAGGAACGTGAAAACGTTAAGTGCATTAGGACCGAAATGGAGGATGAAAAAGCTAAGCCCAAGAAGAAGGTCAACAAGAAGGT
The DNA here is from genome assembly GCF_002237135.1 of Teleopsis dalmanni. NCBI lineage: Eukaryota > Metazoa > Arthropoda > Insecta > Diptera > Diopsidae > Teleopsis > Teleopsis dalmanni. The sequence continues at coordinate 7,616 of NW_024031960.1, read as the reverse complement.
CAAGAAACAGCGCGTAAGTCCACCTACACCCACCCAGACGAAACGGAAGGAAACTTGTAAAAAGAAAAAGATTGCAAAATCTAGGAAGAGGAACGAAAAGCTACTACTAGAAAATGTCGATCAACTTCCTCGCGTTAGAAAAAGGAAATATACTGAAGAAGAACATCACTCAGTGGTTCCTATTAAACGGAAGAGGAAATAAAGTTATGTATTTTTATATTTTTCTAATTTCATAAACTTTGTACAATATTTCTTATGCTCAAAATTTGAAGTTCAAAATTTAAAGTTCACAAATTTTAAGTTCCAATTTGAAATTGCAAAATTTGAAGTTCAAAATTTGAAGTTCAAAATTTGAAGTAAAAAATTTGAAGTAAAAAATTTGAAGTTAAAAATTGCAAGTTAAAAATTGTAAGGTTAAAAGTAGGTGTGTCCGTCTTTAGTATATAAGACTGCTATAAGATTGAAATGGAAATGCCTAAAATTTTAAATAAATCAACGTAATTAATCCACTATTCCACTAGTCATTATTGTCTTTCTTATTAAATCATATGGTTTCATAATTGTTCTCGATGTTAGGAGTTTTTACCCGAGGTAATTAAGTTTTGACTGTGTTGTAGGTCGAAAACTAATGGATTATACAAAATAATACCAATTTAATTTTTACTCAGCCAATTGTAGCTTTAACTCACCGAATTGAAGTATTTCTAATTAGTTTCTTGCATTGATTATGGATAAAGTTATTATTGAGTTTTACCTTAACCCAATTTCAATACTGATTTCACATTTTCAGAGACTTGATTCAGTTTTGGGAAGAAAGTTGAAGGTAATATCTCAAGAGTGCGATTTTCTTTCCTACATTATTGACATCTGTTAAAAGTATGGTTTCTAGATAACCAAATTGTTCTCTATTTGCAAACATTTTTACAAAACAATCTTATATATGAGACACTCCTTTAATATCAATACAAGTGAAGTTCATGGAATGAAAGAGGATGCTATCGCGTTTATTTATGTAGTGTTCTATTTAGTGAGGGTAGAACGAATACCAATAATAAAATATATTCAAAATTCTTACAATTTCACTACAATTGCACTACAATCTCAAGTGGATCTACATGGTGCAACTTTATTAACTTGTACGGGTTGAGAAGACTTGCCTTAGGAGACCCGTATCCGCACATTCCATTAGAAATCCACGATTAATCTTGATTAGCCAAAGCAAATTCAAAGTACTCAATGTTGCTACTCGTTCGTCATTATATATGTTTCTAAAATCATTTTTGATTATGAAATATCCATAAATAAAACCAAAGTGATTAGGATTGTATTTATGCACAAAATGTCTGTTTGCCACCACAATATTCATATAATAGTGAATATAAAAGTACTCAGAAAACATATAATGTCAAATCAGTGCAATATGGTATCATATGTAAAATTAGCAGTTTAATAGACTGCTACATATCACATGATACATAAGTACTCAGCAGTCCTACATTCGACATTAGACTTTTATATAAAATTAAATAAATTAATATTTAATAGCATTAATATTTAATTTTAAAATAAAATTTGTACAATTTTACATAGATTTGCACTCTAAACTTTACATAATAATTTCGGAAAAAAGATTTTTCTGACTTGTTAATAAAAACCACTATTCCGGACAAATTTAGAAAATGGCGAATAACTTTTGAAATTTTTAATCGACTTTTATGTTAAAATGTTTGTATTCAAATCGTTTTAAACATCAATTAAAACACTTTTTTTTTTTATTTTAAAAATTATATATTGTATATAAAATTGAAACAATGTTCAAAATTGTTAGTTTTTTGTATATAATTTTCAGAATGTGGTAAATGTCTGTCCACGTCATATTTTTTAAAGTAGGAAGGATTCGTTTTTGTTAAATATGATCAACAATAGCCTGCTAGCAATCCTACACCCCATAATCCCTTTTACAGGATATATGTAAAACCTGTTGAAACCTTTCACTTTACCTTAGGTGTGTAGGTGGCAATAAGTTTCTTTATTGAGAAAAAAGCTTTCCTTGCAGAAAATTGACAAAGAATTTTTTTAATGCCAGAATTAAATTATAACTCTATATATGACTAACTCTAAATATACGAAAATAAATACTTATTAAGGTGGACTTTTACTTTAGTTATATTTCAAGTTTTACTCTTCTTATTCAGCATCCCTTGTGTCCATATTGGAAGCATCATTTCCATCCTCGTCCTCAGTACGTATCCTTTTAGCTGTTGCAGCCTCATCAGTGCTACACCTTTTACGTTTTGCAATATTGAGTTTCTTCTCAACTTTTGTTTCATTTATTACAACCGAACGGCTTATAGTATCACCACCACCATTTTGAGTGAATTCATCCTTCTTTCGCTTACCAAGATCTTGAGCATGAATGGATTGTTTTTGTCCACAGATTGTCTTTTCATCATTCACAACTCGAGAAGTTAAACCTTCTTCATTTACATTAAGGCTCTCTGAAATTGAATTTTTGCTACGACTACGTAAATTATAAACGTGTTCTATCTTGAGCTCTGTCTTTTCTACAGGTAATAGTTGCCTTTGTGGTAGATCATCACAAACGACACTACCGCGGATACTTAAATTACTGTCCGAAACTGACGTCTCATTACACACCATCGTTACCTGTTCAATTGGAGGAGATTGCGAACTGCAGCTCGATCCTGCTAAGTCCGTATTTGGTATTGCATCGATTCCAGATGCTTCTGTGTTCCGGCTGTGGTATTACGGAGATTAATCACAAAAAGAAATTAGAGAAAAAAGTTTTTATGAATATTAATCTAATTTATAATTTTCATAAAAATTAATTACCTTTCTTCCACGTTTGATTTGCCAAATAATTTCTTAAATAACCACATAATTATTTTGATACAAAAATATAGTATATATCAGTCAAATTCTTATGAAAATATTAAGAAATTTTTATCGAAAATTTTTTATTAAGTTGATTTGACTGTTCTTTTTTGTCATAAAAAACAAATATATTTGAAGTGTCATTATTATTTATATATAACTTAAAAATAAAAACAAGAGTACTGGATTAAAATCTGATTATAAAACTTGTTATCACAGATTGTAAACCTGGACTTTCTGGACTTTGTGTTTAATCTACTCTTATTCTAGAACGTGTTATTTCCATACGAATATTCCTTATGATCTATTTATTTATGTAGTGGACACATTGAAACCTTTCATTAAGTAAAAAACCTACTATTACTTATCTGTTATGAAGTCAGGTAATTTGCGAATAAAATTATTTAAAGTTGTCGGACCAATGTTTAAACAGCAAATACTTGATCTGTCTGCGATGAAATATTAATATATGTGGGAAAAATAAAAGTGAGATAAATAAATATGGGAATGACAGGTAAATACGAAATAAACTGAAATCAAATTATTTCAATTACTAGTACTATCAGAGGACGTAGTTATTATTGATTCTCTTATATTATTATTAAAAGGGTTTCTCCCCTTGTGAAAACCCAATCAATAAGCAAATGTTACTACGACCTTATAAAAACACCATAAGTCCTAGAATGCAGCAGATAAGATAATATAAAAAATTTTACTAGAAAAAAACTCTTTATTGGTTGCTTCAAGTGCAGCGGCTACTCTTAAAGTCAGCAGATCCCCTTAAAATTATTTAAATCATGCCATCAACGGATTTGTATGCCGAAAAGTAGCGCAGATCAATAAAGTAGGGTTACAAAAATTCAAAGCTCTAAATTTTGAAAAAGCAGACTTTGGACAAGTCAATCAACAGACATTAATCCATGTCCACATACCAAACAGCAACAAGAAGTAAATACAGATGGTTGGACAAAGGTCTGGTATCAAAACGCTGAAGGTTTCACTTTCATGGATGTGATCATGGATGGCTAAAAAATTGAAAACAGATCTAATGCTGCATTAAACTGCTAATAATTATATATCACGTAGTCATATTGGCAATCACATTATTGAAACATCTTCTATACAAAAGAAATATGTAGTCGTTTCAAAAGAAAAAACGACTATAAATGTTTATAGATCGATTTTTGAATAGTAGTGAAATATAATAACAAAATGTCTTATTTAATACCTAAGCAGAATTGTTTTTGGTTTTTAAGTCAGTATAATTGTTGGACTACAAGTGGCAGTCTCAAGACTTTGAACCTATAAAATTAGAAGCTAAAAGTAATGAAAACTTTTATTGGTCAAATTTAAAGTGTAAAAATTATATACAATAAAAATTTTATACTGACAATCGGACTATATCGGATTATATTACCAACTACAGCGCACAACGCATTTTTATAAAATGTATTTAAATAGAAACAATCCATTGATTCACTGAAACCGAAAGGGAGTTCCATAAGTTCTGGGCTTCTGAGCGCATTGATTGTTTACAAATCGAGATAGATAACGAATTCGATAAAATATGCACATATTCACCACTGAAGATCCAGACTGTCATCAAAATTGTCATCAACCGCGTATACAACGATTTTATGGTAAAAACAGAAATAACTTTTCGGAAAGACAACATCTGTAAGGTAAGAAGAGCCTGCTACAATTCTTCCAAGAGATTTCTTATAAATTTTGTAGTTCGTTATTATCGTAACAGTTCGTAATAGTAATGATTTAAAGTAATTATTGTGACACTGATGGATCAGTGACTATTAAACCCGGGAAAAAACATTTTCTGATTGGGAGCAGAACCAGGAATACTTAGTTATAGTCACCTTATTGGTGATTTGCGATCACACCCTATTAATTGCACTAAGTGGTATCGCTAAGGACTTTAATACCAAAGAGTCCAATATATTTTCCAGCTTGTAGGGTTTCTAAGAAAAGTTTATTCAAAAACACCTCTAATTGTAAACATTTCAAATGAACAAAAATTTTCAGTATGTTAAATATTGATAAATTTGATGCCCTATTTATTATTAAATTATATAAATCTTGGAAATTGTCGATACTGTAAATTATGATAAAGAATTTTCCCAAATAGATTCTTTTCAGCAATCTATGTTATGGTTCACAAAGAAAATAGACTTAAAGGTCTCTTACTTTTATTTCCTTTTCCCCCCTCAGTATTTGGGAAAAATATTAATTTCTGTAAATTGAATGAATTTTGTATATTTAAATAAGCAAGCTAAATAGAAGTCAAAATTCGAATTAAATTTAACTTCAATTGAAAAATATTTAAAAACTATCAATCAGTCTGATTGTGTGTTAGAAAATCAGGTTCTTTGCTAGAGGTATATCGTACCAACCAATTTATTTTCAATAGAAAGCAAGAAACAACTTTTACTACAAGCAGAGTCCGAGTAGTTTAGTCCATTGCCAAAGCTTAATAATGGATCGCCAGAAATTAAAACAAATGGTGTCTTCAAATAGTGAAGCTGATGCTGCGACTGGAAAAGCAGTTAGATGCAAATCTATTACTGTTAGACGCAAATCTATTACTGTTAGACGCTCCATTATTGTTACACGCTCTGTCACGGCACGGTTGTTAAGTGGAAAATGTGGTAAGGGTAAGGTTAATACAGATGCCGTAAGAGCCAGAAAGACTCAAGCGAAAAAAGACACAAAAAAGAAAGTAAAAGTTATGAAGAAGGAACGTGAAAACGTTAAGTGCATTAGGACCGAAATGCAGGATGAAAAAGCTAAGCCCAAGAAGAAGGTCAACAAGAAGGTCAAGAAACAGCGCGTAAGTCCACCTACACCCACCCAGACGAAACGGAAGGAAACTTGTAAAAAGAAAAAGATTGCAAAATCTAGGAAGAGGAACGAAAAGCTACTACTAGAAAATGTCGATCAACTTCCTCGCGTTAGAAAAAGGAAATATACTGAAGAAGAACATCACTCAGTGGTTCCTATTAAACGGAAGAGGAAATAAAGTTATGTATTTTTATATTTTTCTAATTTCATAAACTTTGTACAATATTTCTTATGCTCAAAATTTGAAGTTCAAAATTTAAAGTTCACAAATTTTAAGTTCCAATTTGAAATTGCAAAATTTGAAGTTCAAAATTTGAAGTTCAAAATTTGAAGTAAAAAATTTGAAGTAAAAAATTTGAAATTAAAAATTGCAAGTTAAAAATTGTAAGGTTAAAAGTAGGTGTGTCCGTCTTTAGTATATAAGACTGCTATAAGATTGAAATGGAAATGCCTAAAATTTTAAATAAATCAACGTAATTAATCCACTATTCCACTAGTCATTATTGTCTTTCTTATTAAATCATATGGTTTCATAATTGTTCTCGATGTTAGGAGTTTTTACCCGAGGTAATTAAGTTTTGACTGTGTTGTAGGTCGAAAACTAATGGATTATACAAAATAATACCAATTTAATTTTTACTCAGCCAATTGTAGCTTTAACTCACCGAATTGAAGTATTTCTAATTAGTTTCTTGCATTGATTATGGATAAAGTTATTATTGAGTTTTACCTTAACCCAATTTCAATACTGATTTCACATTTTCAGAGACTTGATTCAGTTTTGGGAAGAAAGTTGAAGGTAATATCTCAAGAGTGCGATTTTCTTTCCTACATTATTGACATCTGTTAAAAGTATGGTTTCTAGATAACCAAATTGTTCTCTATTTGCAAACATTTTTACAAAACAATCTTATATATGAGACACTCCTTTAATATCAATACAAGTGAAGTTCATGGAATGAAAGAGGATGCTATCGCGTTTATTTATGTAGTGTTCTATTTAGTGAGGGTAGAACGAATACCAATAATAAAATATATTCAAAATTCTTACAATTTCACTACAATTGCACTACAATCTCAAGTGGATCTACATGGTGCAACTTTATTAACTTGTACGGGTTGAGAAGACTTGCCTTAGGAGACCCGTATCCGCACATTCCATTAGAAATCCACGATTAATCTTGATTAGCCAAAGCAAATTCAAAGTACTCAATGTTGCTACTCGTTCGTCATTATATATGTTTCTAAAATCATTTTTGATTATGAAATATCCATAAATAAAACCAAAGTGATTAGGATTGTATTTATGCACAAAATGTCTGTTTGCCACCACAATATTCATATAATAGTGAATATAAAAGTACTCAGAAAACATATAATGTCAAATCAGTGCAATATGGTATCATATGTAAAATTAGCAGTTTAATAGACTGCTACATATCACATGATACATAAGTACTCAGCAGTCCTACATTCGACATTAGACTTTTATATAAAATTAAATAAATTAATATTTAATAGCATTAATATTTAATTTTAAAATAAAATTTGTACAATTTTACATAGATTTGCACTCTAAACTTTACATAATAATTTCGGAAAAAAGATTTTTCTGACTTGTTAATAAAAACCACTATTCCGGACAAATTTAGAAAATGGCGAATAACTTTTGAAATTTTTAATCGACTTTTATGTTAAAATGTTTGTATTCAAATCGTTTTAAACATCAATTAAAACACTTTTTTTTTTTATTTTAAAAATTATATATTGTATATAAAATTGAAACAATGTTCAAAATTGTTAGTTTTTTGTATATAATTTTCAGAATGTGGTAAATGTCTGTCCACGTCATATTTTTTAAAGTAGGA
>NW_024031959.1:0-12817 GCF_002237135.1 Teleopsis dalmanni | reverse complement strand
CAATTGCTGGTGGCTTTAGGTACCGCCGATGTTGCCGATGACGTTGCGTCTGTTGCTGATAAAAAAAATCGAAATGACCATGAAACAGGTTCATTTTACTTTTTTTAACAATTTTTTAACTGTATAAAGTTGTTACAGGTAACTAACCCAATGACTTGTTATAACTTTGCTAAATTTTAATGGGAATTTATTTAAGTTTTTCCTTTCAACAAAATTGCATTTTTAATTCTCAATATATTTACTGGTATATGCCTAGAATAATTGCTTATGCAATATTTATAAAGATCTGCAATAATAATAAAATAAATTATTTGAAACTTTTATCTGCACTTAATATAAAAAAACAAGTCGAATATTAACCATGAAAAAGTGCTTTTGGGAATAAAAGCCGACTATGAATGAAAAACGGTAAAGAGTTATGATAATAGTAAACTCTAAGGTCAAAATGTGAAATTATATGTTTAGTGACAGTTATATTATCTCAAGAAGTATCTAAAAACATATTAGTGACAAGTTGGTAATAGCAGTGGAAACCAATTTAAAGAAAAAAATTAGAAAAAATGGGATAAACAAATCGTAACTATTATAATCTTACACCCACAATGAAGAAGGGAGATATATCCATGATAGATATACAACAGGATACTTAACTACTAATTTGAAACGTCATAATTAATAAGCACTAGCTAAATAAGAATAGGTTAAGGGAGAATAGGTCAACCAAGTAAAGAATTGGCAAAACATGTGTATCAAAACATAATCTTAGAACACTAACCTGCTGATTTGAAAAGTTGTAATTTATAAGCACAAGCCAAATAAGAATAGATTAAGGAAGAGTAGGTCAACCAAGTAAAGAACAAGCAAAACATGTGTATTTAACCTAATCTCTACATTAAGAAAAAATTACTCGAAGAACACAAAGCAGAATATTTTCCTGTACATTTTTATACCTAGAACCGATATGCTCCAAACCGTGTCCATAAAAATCTATCACCAACACTGAGAAAAGGTTGTAAGATTTATGTAAAATAGAACGTTTACCAGTAAATTTTTAAAGTCCGAACTGATGAACTCCAACCAAATGAGACCAGATTCGGAAAGAATGGGTTAACTAAATGCAGAACAAGCAAACCATCTCCAAATAAAATCTAACACCAGTAATAAGAGAAATCAACAAGATGAATGTAATATAAGACAATTTACTCCAAACAACTTTAAAACAAAAACATATTATGTTTTCAAATCTAATTCCTACAATAAAGAATTGTTCCATAATGGATATACGAGTATATGTTAGCAGGATATTCATCAGTGTATATACGAGTATAAAGGCAGAACTAAAATGCTCCACCCAAATGAGAATTAAATTAAGTAGAGTAGATCTATCAACTGGAGAATGAAAAAACCATGTCTTTAAATCAAACACCTGCAAAGAGGAGAGGTTACAAGGTAGATGTAATACAAGCCATTATAAACCTGAACTGATAAGCTCCAACCAAGTGCGAGTAAACTTTGAGAGCTTAGCTCAACAGAAATTTAAAATCGTGGTATGTGTGACTGATTACTAACAACTTGACTGACATGCTCATATATTAAACATGTATTAAATATATTTTTGAAACATTTTTGAAGTACTATATATAGTATTTATGAAGTGTCGACAGCAAAAAATTTCTAATAAAATCTTTTCTTAATAAAATCCACTTTGTTTTAAATGAAAAATACATAAAGAAACTTATTTTTAGCATACATCTATCTTATATTTGATGACACATATTCTATAAATATTTTTAGCACAGTCTATTTAATGGTATCTGTGAACTACTAAAAACTAAAATTTTTTTTTTCGGCACTTGATTGACAACTTCTGAACGTTAATGACTATCAATACTTTTGTTTGATCACCTCGATTAAAAAACTAATATGCTCCACAACTGTCAATGCAAATCTAAACGAGACCTGAATATAGGACCTGGAAGTCATCCTAAGATCCAAAAGAGAAAATATCATACCTTTAGAAGAGTCAAATCAAAGCAATACTGAATTTTTTGTTTTGAATTAAAAGAAATTCTTTTTCCCCCAAAAGTAGTACGGTAAACAGAAAATATTATTTAAAAATTTCAAAGACCGACATAGTCAATTGAATTATCTTCGTTCCATTTTTGACTATTTACGAAAATAAAATGAATGATGAAAGAAATCATTTTAATCATTGGCGTATGAGGTGGTACTCGATTCCTAAAGACATGACTGAATTAATATTTTAAAATAATTGAACAGTCAATGGAATTCTTGCCCTTCCCTTTGCATGTAATAGGTATGTCGATGGAGAAGGTATGAGCGTAATTCCAAGCAATTTAAATTAAATTGCCTAGCTGATTTTTAAGCGTTAGGATAAGAATAGATTTTTATTTCAATGCAATAACATAGTTTGCCTACACCATAGGAGGTTCTTCAAGTTTAAACCTCTCTGACTCACTTACTTACTACGTCTATAGTTTTGTTAGTATTAATGTCGTCCAAAAGGCTTTGTCCGTCATATTAAAGGGAATTCAGGCTGATGAGTGTAAACATGTTTCGAAAAATTCGATTATCATTTCCAGCGCTGAATTGACTCGAAAAAGGACTATTTCATATAAACAAGAATAATAAATCAAAATACTAAAAGTTTTTTTTTGTATGGACTATTCTCAATGGATATGGTACAGGCTATGTGTTTTTGAAACATTATATACTATCAAAGGTTTTCTAAAAATGTTTTAATTACAATATATTCGTATTTAAGAAAAGTATTATTACTATATATTATTTCATACATTTATCTTAATTATTTAATATGTTTTTTATTTTGATTATTAGTTCCACTGCAAAATAATGTAAAAAGTAAAAAGTTTAAAATATTTTTTTAAAATATATAAAATTTATTAATATATTAAATTTTTTTACCAAATATAAAATTTTTCTGTAAAACGCATAGAATTATTTTATAAAAACTTTTGATTTATAAAACAAATGAAATTTTTTTTAGTTTCAAAACACAAAAATATATAAAATTTGATACATAAAAAAAAAATAAATAAAACAAAAAAAGTGTATAAAAACAAAACAAGGAAATGGTTTTATATATATAAAAATAACTGTATTTAAAACACAAAAAAGTATTAAAATACAAATCAATATAAGCAAATAAATATACGAAAGCAATTTATAAATACGTAACAAAAATAAAAATGGAGTCAAAAATAACATAAATAGCAGAAAAATCAATAAATATTTATATATAAAAGCGAAAAAAATATTATGTATGCATAATTAAGAATTAATTTATATAAAAAAAACATATATAGAAAAACCAGTTAGTATACACAACAAACACGAGTATTTCAAAAATATACAATACATAAAATGTATATAAAAAGAATACATATATATGTATATGTATAATTCATTTATATAAAAAATTGCGGTCGTTTGTCATGCGCACATAAATACAATAAAAACAAAACGAATATTAGCGGAACAAAAAAAAACAACAAAACAACATAAAAAACAAACAAAAAATGGCTGATTGAAGTAGAGTACAGAACCGTGGCTGCTACACATACAACATATCATTTGTTGTTGTTGCTTTCAACTTAACATATTTCTAACAACAATAATGCGCTAGTTTTAATTATGGTTTTTTTTTGCTCTTTAAAGCTTTTCAGTTATTTTTTTGTTTTTAATTTAAATGTTTATTTATTTGTTTTTGTTTAAGGCTTTTATAAATTAAAAATTCATCTTATTTTATTTTATTTTGTTTTTATTGTTTTTGGCTATGCTTTGAAATGAGTTTTGATTTGCTGTTGTAATGCGGCAAAAAAAGCTTTTTTTTATTATTAAACGCTTGTTTGCTGCTGCTGTTTATAACTTAGGGGGAGTGTGCAGTAGTAGCAGCATTTTGTAAGTTTAGCTATTATTGTAAGTTGTTGTTGTAAATGTGTGCGGTATGCGTGAAATGCGCATGACAATAAAAAGTTTAAATGTTTTTGTTTTGCCTTATTTCTCTATAAACAAAGCAAATCATGGAAAAACGCCATTTTTATGGTAAATGAACAGAGTTTCCTTTGTTATTAAGTACATAAATATGTATGTGTTTAAGTACATGTATATAATGTGTTTTCATTGCGATTATATAAGTAGATATGAATGTTGTTTTTATTATTTCCTGAAATAATTTCTACTAGAAATAAAATAATTTCTCTTTAAAGAATTCATATTAAAAAGTTTTTTATTAGAATTTTTATAAAGATGTTTTCTACGAACAGTAATAAACTACAACAACAAAAATTATTTTTTATATTATATTAAATAAATGAATTTTTAGCTGGCTACACAGCTGTTTCGAATATTGCCAAATACCCATCATCAGTGCTCTTGGAAATAATTCTCGTATTTAATTATTAGTAAATAATTATTTTTGAGACTGCAGAATCAGAGTCAGCGCACCTTAACCAACTGATCCAAAGCCGAACTTGACTTTCTATGTTCGCATATATTTCTGGAGTTTATTGTTATTTTGCTGTGAAAGTTTTGTTAACAAATTCACTAGCTGGGTTTAAATTAGAAGGAATTAGAATCAGAATCATAAATTAGAATCAGCTATAGAATAATTGAAGTAATTAATTATATTTTTATTTTAAACTTTCAAATTCAAAACTATTCATTTTGTAAATAATATTTTTCAGTCAAATTTTATAAATGAAAATGTAGAAAAATTATCCATTGATCTATTGACTTTTTCACTTCTATCTGTTATATCGAGTTGTTCTATACAATTTTTTTAATAATAGTCAAATGTTAATGCTTTACAAAGAACCAAAAATTTATCTTCGCTCTCTATGTTTCATACCTATTGCAGGTCCTAGAAATCACTGAAAAATTGTGCAAAATATGACTTCCAATATGTCTAATATGTTTATAAAAATAAACCAATAAGTAATAATATAACAACACTTATTATTTTATAGATATATTGTTTATTTATACATCAAATTTCAAGCAAATCGTTTAAAAAACAACGAAGTTATCAAACATTATGTTCAGACGCACGTCCTGCAGTACGATCACCTTTTATAGTTTTTGAGATATTCAAAAAAATCATAAGCTTGCCACGTTTGGTCCCAAATTTGGAGAGGTTCCGATTAAGCTCAAAATATTTTTTTTTATAAGAAAGCCCATCTCTAAAACTGTATTAAAGGAAATTTCATTTCAATATTTCTATGAGTTCGGTAAAATACCGCATTTTTAATGTCTAATTTTAATTCTGTAACACAGTGTTTCGTCGAAACTCCCTTACAAATCAGTATTTAGCATATGGACTAAAACTTTTCCCTTTGAAAAGACTTATTTCTCACCGAAAACGGTTTGACACACGGTTGCCACTTATGGTACTTTAGTTTTATTCAAAATTGGTACTTTTTTTTCCGTTTGGTACTCTGGTACTCATGTTCAAAAAATGATACATTTTCGGCGACCCAACTTTATTGTGGATATTGTATTGTTTTATACTTTTTGTACATTTTATATAAATTGTATTTTCTTATAAAAAGACAATAGAAAAATTTTGGACCTTTTTTTACAGAAATGGTACTTTTTTAAACCAATTTTGGTACAGAAAAAAATTTTCAAGTGGCAACCGTGGTTTGACATCACTTCAGAGAACGTCTCTTTTATCTGGGTCCAGATCTTCACTTTATACCGCATTTTCTCATTTTTTCGATATTTGCCCATTTATTATTTTTATCGAACTACAGTACAGTATAATTTAACCGCATGATATTGATCGCATTTTGTACATCTGCAGTAAAAACTACTCAGTAAAAACCAAATACGCTCGAAGTAAAAGGCAAACAAGTTCCGCAGCAAACTCAGGAAAATACTTTGGGTTGCGTCTTGATAGCAGACGAAATTGAAAACATCATGCAAAACAGAAATGTGACCAAATCAAGTAGAAATCTCGACAAATGTGTTGGCTAAATGGACATCAATCTTAACTTAACCTATATTGTAGAAGACTGATTTATCTATCTATATTCAAACTGATTTGGATACATAGTGTACAGCTATGGGGCTGTACAAAACAACTGAACCGAGACATCATACATCGAAGTCAAAACAAATGTTTACGGATGATTACAAACGCGTATCGATACGTAACAAAACCAAATATACATAAGTATACATAAGGAATTGATTAAATAATTCTATTTCATATAAACACATTAAATTAATTTAATAATATTATTTTATATAATTTAACCATATAATAACAAAAACTTAAAATATGAAACATAATTAATTATTAAACAACATGGTGTCATTAATACACTTCAGATATCAATGCCACTATATAGCATAGTACTGTCCTCACTACCGATTATTTTAATAGCATTCACACCAACAACTATAGCTGCGCTACTGCCGATGCTCATCACATAATAGACAAAACCTTGTAATTTTGTATAAGGATAAAATTTCACCACAAATCATATATATAACAATTTGAAAGAAGTTTGGCATTCCATGCATACAAATTCAATAACATATTCCAGCAAAAATATATACAAAAAATAACAAAAACTGTGAATACATAATATTAAACTAAATTCATTACGCTATTTGCAATACGTCTATAAACTTTTATTTTTATATTGCGCAAACTAGATGAGAATTGTAATTTTTAAATACTCTACTTTCTGTTGATGTTGCTTTGTCCCATCTTTTATTTTCTGTTGGTGCTGTTTTGTGGCACATTTTTTATTTTCTCTTAGTGCTGCCTTGTGTCACATTGTTTATTTTCTATTAGTGCTGCCTAGTGCCACATTTTTTGTTTTCCATTTTTGCTGCTTTGAGCCACCATAATTTTTTTGTTTGTTTTTTTTTTCACTATAAACAATTATATATTAAATAAATTACAATTATTATAAGCTATATATTAAATAATTACTTATGTGTTTTGTAGTTAGCAACGAATGGAATCATAGCACTCCTTTACACAGAGGTCAGCCTAAACACTACCGCACTGTTGACCCAAAAAAAACGACCCAATCTCGCTCCAAAGAATGTCTTAGACTAAATGAGGTCAAAGTTTCCTAACTAGCCAAAAGCAACGAAACCCTGAGGGCAGACAACTCCCGGCTTCTTCTTCTAAGTGCCATGTCCGTTGATATTTTTGTTTTGTAAGTCACGATATCTTTCTTCTTATTTTTATAATTAATTTAATTACTAGTTTGATAGTTTATATATATATTATTAAAAACATTGTATGTAAAGTACATAAACTGATTTTATTATTTTGTAAATTTTGAAGTTATTTTTTAAAATGATTATTTTTGAATTTATGTATCTAAATTTTATGTAATACATGTAAAAAAATATTTTCTATCCAAAAATAACTGTACTTATATATTAATATATATAATAATTTTATTATTTTATATTGTTAATAACATTTTTTATAATAATTATTTTTGAATATTAGTAAGCTTTTTGAAAAATTATAACCAACAACAATTGTGCTTTTGTTATAATATATAAAATATTTATAGAAATAATACTAGAATTTTCTTTTTTAGTTATATTTTGGTTATAATTACTTTCGAATACTCCCAGGCTCCTTATTTTACATCGAAGACAATGCCAAAAAAAAATTATGTTTAAAAACAATGATACCAATTATTATTATTATAATATATAATTATTATTATTATTATTATAGTTATATAATATTATAGTTATATTTTTGGTTGTGATTATTTTTGAATACTCCTAGGTTCCTTAATTCACATCTCATACGATCCAAAAAAAATCTTAAATACTTTAAATACAATTATATTAATAACACATATAATAATTTTTTTATTTGTTTATTTTTAGTTTTATTTTTGGTTATAATTACTTCTTAATATTTCTAGGCTTATTTTATATCTAACATGATCTCAACAACATATTATATTTAAAACCAACTCACCAACTATCATACTCAACGGAATTGTAGTTCCGCAAACAGAAACAGTGACGTACCTTCGTATTCACCTTGACAAACTCTTAACTTGGCGGTAACATATCGAAACATAAAGGACTCAAATGAAGCTCAAGGCTATAAGGTATCGCTGTCTAATGGGGTAACAGTATCCCTTATGTTTAGAGTATAAAGTTTTGTTATACAACCAGGTCATTAAGACAATCTGAATGTATGGCTTATAGCTATTTGGCAATGCCTGTTTGTCAAACGTAGAAATCCTGCAAAGAGCTCAAGCAAAGATTCTAGGAATAATAACTGGTACACCCGGTATATCAGAAATGAAAACATACATCATGATTTTGAAGTTTAGATGGTTAAAGTCGAGTTTGAGATAATAAGTGAAAAATATGTTTTAAATCTTAAAAACTATGTGAATCCGCTAGCTAGACCTCTTGCTAATTTGATAAATTCTTCTAGGCTGAAACGGAATGATAAACCTACTAATCTGCTTTCCTAAAGATTATCATGTTTAATTCAACTTATGCGCCGTGATATCTGCTGAATAAGCCCTGGTTACTTATTCAGAGCCTAACAATAAGTTTCAGAATTTTATATGTAGTAGGAATAGGAATAAACGGGGTACTACCTCCCGACGGAGCAGAGCACTGCGAACAGATTGATATTTTGTGCTGCAACAGACCCTAACCGACCAGAAGACATTCCTCCTTCCGAATGAAAGCCAGAATGTCGTCCGTTGAGGACCTAATATATTATATGGAGTAAGTACATATAAAATAATTTGTAATGTGATGTTATTAGTTTTTATGATTCTAAAACTTATTGTAAGGCTTTAAATAAAAGCGATTTAATAAAAATATATTGTCACAAAAAAAAAAAGCTATTCTGTTAATAAAATATATAATAATTTTATTATTTTTTATTTTTATTGATATTTTTTATTATAATTACTTTTCAATATTTGTAGGCTTAATTTTATCTAAAATAATCCCGAAAAATTTTTTTAGCCAAAAACCGATTTGACGCCACATTAAGATCAATTATTTGATTGAGAAATCAAATCTGCATGAAATTAGAAAAAAAAATGTTTTTAGTGATTTATAATTTTTGAAATCTGAGCTGAGGTTACACAAAAAACCTTTTTTGCATAAATCAAAATCAAAATATTAACAAACAATCTCAACAGTTCTGTTTGCGTGCAGTTCTAACGTATCTGGGATGGATGGATGGATGACTTTAAAATCGCAAACAATGCCGTTCATTTTAAAATATTTATTGTTTCTGATGATTATTGATCATTTGATGAATTTGTGTGACTCACATTGTTTTATTTTATTTTAAATTCCTTTAGTTTTATTTTTATTTTTATTTTTATTATTATTATTATTTTATTTCATTGTAGTTTTTGTCGGCATTTTCATTAAACTTATGATTGATCAACAAAAGATTTTAATCATGACAGCATAGATTAATGTATTTGACTAATTTGATTGATTTATGTTTAGGATATTGTAGATTTCTTTGCAATATTTTGACGTGTAAAAAAAAACATGCAATTATATTTAAATTAAACTAGAAGCAATTTCAGTAACTAAACAATCGTTAACTACCGCATTTGTTAAAAAGTGAATTGCTCAGCCCGCAAGCTGCAATAGTAGTTAAAAATGAACTAAAATCGTTTAAAATTAACAAAAATTTGTTTGTTTAATTGTTTAAAATTTAAAAAATATACGGGTCTCCATATATAGTGTTAATAATAACTAGGTAAGTGGAGCTATGATTACGGAAATTAACTCATGATCATGAAATTTTATGGCTCTTTTGTTTGCCTACAGCTTGATTTCGACTTTATTTCTTTTCATTTTATGATTTGTGTAATTTTATTCGCTTGTTTAATTTTTATTACCAATAAGTAAACATAAAAACAAAGTACATAAAATCAAATAGAAATTGGTAAAAGGTATGAGATACGAGATACGAGTTATCTTACGTCAACAGTAGAGTAACTAAACCGACTCAATCCATTGGACATTAGACCTGAATAGATCCGAAACAAAGCAACAACAATAACACGCAGCAATGGATGAGGTTTACGATTGTATGATTATTGCCTCAGCCATGGTGTTGGTGCTAGTCTCAGCCATGGATTGGCATTGCTATGGCTACGGCATTTGCCTAATACAAACATCACCGGGTTTCTTCGCGTTTTGTTTGCTTTTAGCACAGATATCTCGGAAATCGTAAACAAATCTCTAATGTCTAGCATTGTATGTTCACGCAACGTTTTAGTTTTCTACAACATCAATGCTAATTGACTGAGTACGCAAAAATAATCCCTTGAAGTTTATTTCTCTCTGGGGTGTTACTTTTTAATTTTATTTTATTTCAACTTTTTTTTTCCTTCAATTATTTATTTATTTTATTTCATTCATTTATTATATTTTGTATATCAGTTTAACGTATTGTTTATACTCATAGTCACTTTTCGAACGCGTTACTTCGAGATTTTTGCCCGCCACCATGATTTTGCCGCGCGTGCGTTTTTGGTGCGTGCAAATAAAACGTGCTAATGTTTGTTAGTTTTATTTACCATTTCATAAATAATTTGCATGAAATTAACAAATTTTGTTAAAAAAAAAAAAAATTTTCTTATACATAAATGTATTTATTTAAATTATTATAATGAATGTTAAATTTTTTTCTCTCAATTTTATAACAGAAAATTGCACGAGATTAAAGCAAGGTTCTTCTTAAGGTCTTTGCTAAAACTTGCCAATTTTAAAAACTAGTAGGAAGTGTGTAAATCTATTAATTTTGAACTTTAGTTTCAAATAATTTGACTCTATTTATGGATATGTTAATAATATTTAGTTAATAATAACTAGTTATATTAGCCATAAACCGAAAAGTTACTGCATGAGCAGTAACAATAGCCTTAACTTTTGTTTATGAAGTTTTTATACCGCTTTGTTAGTTCCCAAAGAGAAGAACTACAGATATATACTTTAAGAGAAAAAGTTCTTAACTAAATATACAAAATTATGATTATACATAAAATTTATACTAAGTAACAATTATCTATAAGGCGATTGTAGCACTTTGTATCCAGCATAATTTTTTACGTTTAGTCACTAATAATCCATTTTAACTCTTCTCCGATAGTGTATTCGTATTGGTTTTAAGTCGGTAAATATACTATCTTTTTTCTAAGTCGTCCTTTCTTTTATCACTAATTTTCATACCCCGATATAAAAATATTGCTAATTAGTTTTTATTTTTAACTAGGCGCAAGTAAAGAAATAATGAAAAAAAAAAAAATAATTTGCATTTCTCTATTTGTAAGCATTCATAACTTTAATCATCTTTTATTATATATATTATGACACTGATGTACCATATCCCTTTATACTTTATAACTCTTCTCTATTCATATATTACTTGTTTTTTCAGTCGGTGAAAAAGTATTTTTTTTAAGCAGTTCTCTCCGTTTTCACCTCACAAAAGGAGAGGTGAGTGTAAATCAGTTCTTTATAACACTTCTGTGTAATTTGTGTAATTTTTGTGTTTTGAAGTTGCTGAACATAACCATCACACCATCCATCAGACCACCAGGCCATCCATTTATTACACTAATTAGTAGCCTAATAAAAGCTTACTAGGCTAAACAATCTGCAAATAATGCTAGATTTAGTCATCATTCATTACTTATAGCAAAGCATTGGTGTGACATGTCTCTCTATCATTTATAAGTGCTACTCTATCTGCAAGGATTTTTACTATGTGACCCAACCATCTTATGTACTAGATTAAGGGAAAATTAAATGGCATTGTTCTGTTCGTTTACGTTTTAAAAAGTCTTAATTTCAAATAATTTGACAGAGTTAGAAATTCTTTCTTTATGTCATATGGTAAATGTTAGATTTGGTAGTCATATATGGTAATTTCACTAAGAGTGGTGTTTCCACCGATCTGTTTGTACAACTATCATAAATAATTGCAAACGTTAACGAAACAAATTGAGAAAAGTATAGTAAACGATTGTTTCGAAAAACTATCGGAAATAATTGAAACAGTTAAAAAGTTAAATTAAAAAGTTATGATGAAATTAATTCTAAGAAATAGTGTTTAGTTTCATCAAGTTAACGTATGACTACACACATTGAAAGCTCTCCACTGAGAAGTTTCGTAGCATTCAATACATAATCGCTATAATACACCGGCAGATTATTATACCTTATGTTCTCTATAACACTATAGTACTGAGTAAATTGACCATTAAAGAGGTTCTCAAAAAAGTTGAATAATAGCTAATTGTTGCAATTATGTTTTCCTTTAAAAAGGACTGTGAAAATCGTCTCATCCCGGTACTCTCTAGAATTATTTTTGTTGTGGTAAGCGTGAATTATTTCGGGTTTAGGTTATATTTCAAAAAGTTACAATCAAACAAGATGATTAATATTTGATTAAAAATAATTATTCTTGAAAATGTGCCTATTTTTATACGACAAAATGATTGATATAAACAGGGAGATATAATAAATTTTAACTATTTTGTTCTACTGAGGCTTACACCACATTCGGTAAGATGCGTAAGCAGTACGGCATATAAGGTATAATAATTCTTATATTATAGATAGTAAGACCATTCAGTGGCACTGTGCCATATTTCTATGAATTATTTCTCGCTTATATGCTTAAAACAGATTAATTGATGGGTAAATTAAATGTATCTTCCAGTAAAATATTTTTTTGAACTACATAAATAAATTTTCATATGTATGCACTTACTAACTA
>NW_024031958.1:0-12825 GCF_002237135.1 Teleopsis dalmanni | reverse complement strand
TATGTCTAAATAATAATAATTCATTAAACAGAATAATATAACAATTTTGCATGATTTGCATAAGGAATTATTTGAAAATAATTTCTGTTGTACGAATACGAGAACGAGTACGCGTAATTATCGTACATTGTCTATAAAGTTTTTTTGTAACATTGAAAAAGTGTTGTAAATTTTTTGCATTGCTATTTACTGTTATTCACGATTTAAAAAATTTTTGTTGCATTTACCATATTGAGTGGTGCTCGTGTCGGTTATCTTCATTTCTTGAACTTCGAATTTATTACTACATTTTTGGTTTATCATAATCAAAAGTAACTGTAAATAAGAAATTTAACATGAATCGGAACTATAAGAAAAATTGAACGCCCAAAGAATCCCTACTCAACCGCTAATATATTTTCGTGATGGAGTTTCTGGTGGATGAGAAAAATATTTCATATGGGTTTGCAAGGACCAAGAGGAAGAGTTATATCAGCATCGTAAAGACTTAGATAGTGAACGAGTAACTACAAAGTTTTCGTAAAAACAAGACGGTGCAATAATCCGTTCGCGTAGTTTAACTGCTGTGTATTTTATTTTAGAAGATTTAGTGTTTCCAGCAGAGATCGTAGGCATGTAGTGATTTGTGCCAAATTGGATGGCACCCAAATTATAAAGTTGCATTTGGATAAGAATCTACAAACGACCATTGAGCACAAAGTAAGTGTTAAATAACACTTATTTCATTAAATCTTTTTTTGCACTTGTGTTTTTTGCTGTTTATAATTAGTGGTCCAATGTTTCGTTTACGCTTCATTGCTCAAACTGAATTGTAGCTCATTCATATATTGGTAACATTCATCAAATTTAATGAGTGTAGCAATTAACTTGCAGCAATTAATTCAATATGTCTTAATAATAATAATTCATTAAACAGAATAATATAACAATTTTGCATGATTTGCATAAGGATAAGGAATTATTTGAAAATAATTTCTGTTGTACGAATACGAGAACGAGTACGCATAATTACCGTACATTGTCTATAAAGTTTTGTTGTAACATTGAAAAAATATTGTAAATTTTTTGCATTGCTATTTACTGTTATTCACGATTTAAAAAATTTTTGTTGCATTCACCATATTGAGTGGTGCTCGTGTCGGTTATCTTCATTTCTTGAACTTCGAATTTATTACTACATTTTTGGTTTATCATAACCAAACGTAACTGTAAATAAAGAAATTTAACATGAATCGGACTAGAAGAAAAATTGAACGCCCAAAGAATCCCTACTCAACCGGTAATATATTTTCGAGATGGAGTTTCTGGTGGATGAGAAAAATATTTCATAAGGGTTTGCAAGGACCACTTGAAGAGGAAGAGTTATATCAGCACCGTAAAGACTTAGATAGTGAACGAGTAACTACAAAGTTTTCGTAAAAACAAGACGGTGCAATAATCCGTTCGCGTAGTTTAACTGCTGTGTATTTTATTTTAGAAGATTTAGTGTTTCCAGCAGAGATCGTAGGCAAACGTATTCGTGCCAAATTTGATGGCACCCAAATTATAAAGGTGCATTTGGATAAGAATCTACAAACGACCATTGAGCACAAAGTAAGTGTTAAATAACACTTATTTCATTAAATCTTTTTTTGCACTTGTGTTTTTTGCTGTTTAAAATTAGTGGTCCAATGTTTCGTTTACGCTTCATTGCTCAAACTGAATTGTAGCTTATTCATATATTGGTAACATTCATCAAATTTAATGAGTGTAGCAATTAACTTGCAGCAATTAATTCAATATGTCTTAATAATAATAATTCATTAAACAGAATAATATAACAATTTTGCATGATTTGCATAAGGATAAGGAATTATTTGAAAATAATTTCTGTTGTACGAATACGAGAACGAGTACGCATAATTTTACCGTACATTGTCTATAAAGTTTTGTTGTAACATTGAAACAATATTGTAAATTTTTTGCATTGCTATTTACTGTTATTCACGATTTAAAAAATTTTTGTTGCATTTACCATATTGAGTGGTGCTCGTGTCGGTTATCTTCATTTCTTGAACTTCGAATTTATTACTACATTTTTGGTTTATCATAACCAAACGTAACTGTAAATAAAGAAATTTAACATGAATCGGACTAGAAGAAAAATTGAACGCCCAAAGAATCCCTACTCAACCGCTAATATATTTTCGAGATGGAGTTTCTGGTGGATGAGAAAAATATTTCATAAGTGGTGTGCAGACCACCTGAAGAGCGAAGACTTATATCGCACGCGTAAAGACTTAGATAGTGAACGGTAACTACAATTTTCCGTATAAAAACCAAGGACGGTGCAATAATCTGTCTGTGTAGATATATTTATTTTAGAAGATGTTAGTGCTTTTCCAGCAGAAGATCGTAGGCAAATGTATTTTGTGGCAAATTGGATTGGACCCAATTATAAAGGTGCATTTGGCTAAGGAATCAACAAACGACCATTGAGCACAAAGTAAGTGTTAAATAACACTTATTTCATTAAATCTTTTTTTGCACTTGTGTTTTTTGCTGTTTAAAATTAGTGGTCCAATGTTTCGTTTACGCTTCATTGCTGAAACTGAATTGTAGCTCATTTATATATTGGTAACATTCATCAAATTTAATGAGTCTAGCAATTAACTTGCAGCAATTAATTCAATATGACTAAATAATAATAATTCATTAAACAGAATAATATAACAATTTTGCATGATTTGCATAAGGAATTATTTGAAAATAATTTCTGTTGTACGAATACGAGAACGAGTACGCGTAATTATCGTACATTGTCTATAAAGTTTTGTTGTAACATTGAAAAAGTGTTGTAAGTTTTTTGCATTGCTATTTACTGCTATTCACGATTTAAAAAATTTTTGTTGCATTTACCATATTGAGTGGTGCTCGTGTCGGTTATCTTCATTTCTTGAACTTCGAATTTATTACTACATTTTTGGTTTATCATAATCAACGTTAACTGTAAATAAAAGAAATTTAACATGATCGGGGACTAGAAGGAAAAATTGAACGCCCAAAGAATCCCTACTCAACCGCTTAATTAGATTTGCGAGATGGAGTTTCGGTGGATGAGAAAATATTCATAGGGTTTGAAGGGCACTTAAGGGAGACTTATATCCACCGCTTAAAGACTTAGATAGTGAACGAGTAACTACAAAGTTTTCGTAAAAACAAGACGGTGCAATAATCCGTTCGCGTAGTTTAACTGCTGTGTATTTTATTTTAGAAGATTTAGTGTTTCAAGCAGAGATCGTAGGCAAACGTATTCGTGCCAAATTGGATGGCACCCAAATTATAAAGGTGCATTTGGATAAGAATCTACAAACGACCATTGAGCCCAAAGTAAGTGTTAAATAACACTTATTTCATTAAATCTTTTTTTGCACTTGTGTTTTTTGCTGTTTAAAATTAGTGGTCCAATGTTTCGTTTACGCTTCATTGCTCAAACTGAATTGTAGCTTATTCATATATTGGTAACATTCATCAAATTTAATGAGTGTAGCAATTAACTTGCAGCAATTAATTCAATATGTCTAAATAATAATAATTCATTAAACAGAATAATATAACAATTTTGCATGATTTGCATAAGGATAAGGAATTATTTGAAAATAATTTCTGTTGTACGAATACGAGAACGAGTACGCATAATTACCGTACATTGTCTATAAAGTTTTGTTGTAACATTGAAAAAATATTGTAAATTTTTTGCATTGCTATTTACTGTTATTCACGATTTAAAAAATTTTTGTTGCATTTACCATATTGAGTGGTGCTCGTGTCGGTTATCTTCATTTTCTGTGACCTTTGGATTAGTGACTACAGTTTTTGGTTTATCATGAATCAAACGAAACTGTAAATAAAGAAATTAACATGAATGGCTAGAAGAAAGGAACGCCCCAAAGAATCCCTACTCAACGCTAATATATTTTCGAGATTGGAGTTTCTGGTGGATGAGAAAAAAATTTTCATATGGTTTGCAAGGGCCCACTTGAAGGAAAGACTTAATATCAGCACCGTAAGACTTAGATAGTGAACGAGTTACTACAAAGTTTTCGTAAAAACAAGACGGTCCAATAATCCGTTCGCGTAGTTTAACTGCTGTGTATTTTACTTTAGAAGATTTAGTGTTTCCAGCAGAGATCGTAGGAAAACGTATTCGTGCCAAATTGGATGGCACCCAAATTATAAAGGTGCATTTGGATAAGAATCTACAAACGACCATTGAGCCCAAAGTAAGTGTTAAATAACACTTATTTCATTAAATCTTTTTTTGCACTTGTGTTTTTTGCTGTTTAAAATTAGTGGTCCAATGTTTCGTTTACGCTTCATTGCTCAAACTGAATTGTAGCTTATTCATATATTGGTAACATTCATCAAATTTAATGAGTGTAGCAATTAACTTGCAGCAATTAATTCAATATGTCTAAATAATAATAATTCATTAAACAGAATAATATAACAATTTTGCATGATTTGCATAAGGATAAGGAATTATTTGAAAATAATTTCTGTTGTACGAATACGAGAACGAGTACGCATAATTACCGTACATTGTCTATAAAGTTTTGTTGTAACATTGAAAAAATATTGTAAATTTTTTGCATTGCTATTTACTGTTATTCACGATTTAAAAAATTTTTGTTGCATTTACCATATTGAGTGGTGCTCGTGTCGGTTATCTTCATTTCTTGAAATTCGAATTTATTATACTACATTTTTGGTTTATCATAATCAAACGTAACTGTAAATAAAGAAATTTAACATGAATCGGAATAGAAGAAAAATTGAACGCGCAAAGAATCCCTACTCAACCGCTAATAATTTTCGAGATGGAGTTTCTGGTGGAGAGGAAAAATATTTCATAAGGGTTCTGCAAGGACCACTTGAAGAAGAAGACTTATATCAGCACCGTAAAGACTTAGATAGTGAACGAGTAACTACAAAGTTTTCGTAAAAACAAGACGGTGCAATAATCCGTTCGCGTAGTTTAACTGCTGTGTATTTTATTTTAGAAGATTTAGTGTTTCCAGCAGAGATCGTAGGCAAATGTATTTGTGCCAAATTGGTGGCCCCCAATAAAGTGCATTTGGATAGAATCAACAAACGACCATTGAGCACAAAGTAAGTGTTAAATAACACTTATTTCATTAAATCTTTTTTTGCACTTGTGTTTTTTGCTGTTTAAAATTAGTGGTCCAATGTTTCGTTTACGCTTCATTGCTGAAACTGAATTGTAGCTCATTTATATATTGGTAACATTCATCAAATTTAATGAGTCTAGCAATTAACTTGCAGCAATTAATTCAATATGACTAAATAATAATAATTCATTAAACAGAATAATATAACAATTTTGCATGATTTGCATAAGGAATTATTTGAAAATAATTTCTGTTGTACGAATACGAGAACGAGTACGCGTAATTATCGTACATTGTCTATAAAGTTTTGTTGTAACATTGAAAAAGTGTTGTAAGTTTTTTGCATTGCTATTTACTGCTATTCACGATTTAAAAAATTTTTGTTGCATTTACCATATTGAGTGGTGCTCGTGTCGGTTATCTTCATTTCTTGAACTTCGAATTTATTACTACATTTTTGGTTTATCATAATCAAACGTAACTGTAAATAAAGAACTTTAACATGATCGGATAGGAAAAATTGAACGCGCCCAGAGAATCCCTACTCAACCGCTAATATATTTTCGAGATGGAGTTTCTGGTGGATGAAAAAAATATTTCATAAGGGTTTGCAAGGACCACTTGAAGAGGAAGACTTATATCAGCACCGTAAAGACTTAGATAGTGAACGAGTAACTACAAAGTTTTCGTAAAAACAAGACTGTGCAATAATCCGTTCGCGTAGTTTAACTGCTGTGTATTTTATTTTAGAAGATTTAGTGTTTCCAGCAGAGATCGTAGGCAAACGTATTCGTGCCAAATTGGATGGCACCCAAATTATATATAAAGGTGCATTTGGATAAGAATCTACAAACGACCATTGAGCACAAAGTAAGTGTTAAATAACACTTATTTCATTAAATCTTTTTTTGCGCTTGTGTTTTTTGCTGTTTAAAATTAGTGGTCCAATGTTTCGTTTACGCTTCATTGCTCAAACTGAATTGTAGCTTATTCATATATTGGTAACATTCATCAAATTTAATGAGTGTAGCAATTAACTTGCAGCAATTAATTCAATATGTCTTAATAATAATAATTCATTAAACAGAATAATATAACAATTTTGCATGATTTGCATAAGGATAAGGAATTATTTGAAAATAATTTCTGTTGTACGAATACGAGAACGAGTACGCATAATTACCGTACATTGTCTATAAAGTTTTGTTGTAACATTGAAAAAATATTGTAAATTTTTTGCATTGTTATTTACTGTTATTCACGATTTAAGAAATTTTTGTTGCATTTACCATATTTGAGTGGTGCTCGTGTCGGTTATCTTCATTTCTTGAACTTCGAATTTATTACTACATTTTTGGTTTATCATAATCAAACGTAACTGTAAATAAAGAAATTTAACATCAATCGGACTAGAAGAAAAATTGAACGCCCAAAGAATCCCTACTCAACCGCTAATATATTTTCGAGATGGAGTTTCTGGTGGATGAGAAATATATTTCATAAGGGTTTGCAAGGACCACTTGAAGAGGAAGAGTTATATCAGCACCGTAAAGACTTAGATAGTGAACGAGTAACTACAAAGTTTTCGTAAAAACAAGACGGTGCAATAATCCGTTCGCGTAGTTTAACTGCTGTGTATTTTATTTTAGAAGATTTAGTGTTTTCAGCAGAGATCGTAGGCAAACGTATTCGTGCCAAATTGGATGGCACCCAAATTATATATAAAGGTGCATTTGGATAAGTCTACAAACGACCATTGAGCACAAAGTAAGTGTTAAATAACACTTATTTCATTAAATCTTTTTTTGCACTTGTGTTTTTTGCTGTTTAAAATTAGTGGTCCAATGTTTCGTTTTACGCTTCATATATTGGTAACATTCATCAAATTTAATGAGTCTAGCAATTAACTTGCAGCATTAATTCAATATGTCTAAATAATAATAATTCATTAAACAGAATAATATAACAATTTTGCATCATTTGCATAAGGATAAGGAATTATTTGAAAATAATTTCTGTTGTACGAATACGAGAACGAGTACGCGTAATTACCGTACATTGTCTATAAAGTTTTGTTGTAACATTGAAAAAGTATTGTAAATTTTTTGCATTGCTATTTACTGTTATTCACGATTTAAAAAATTTTTGTTGCATTTACCATATTGAGTGGTGCTCGTGTCGGTTATCTTCATTTCTTGAACTTCGAATTTATTACTACATTTTTGGTTTATCATAATCAAACGTAACTGTAAATAAAGAAATTTAACATCAATCGGACTAGAAGAAAAATTGAACGCCCAAAGAATCCCTACTCAACCGCTAATATATTTTCGAGATGGAGTTTCTGGTGGATGAGAAATATATTTCATAAGGGTTTGCAAGGACCACTTGAAGAGGAAGAGTTATATCAGCACCGTAAAGACTTAGATAGTGAACGAGTAACTACAAAGTTTTCGTAAAAACAAGACGGTGCAATAATCCGTTCGCGTAGTTTAACTGCTGTGTATTTTATTTTAGAAGATTTAGTGTTTCCAGCAGAGATCGTAGGCAAACGTATTCGTGCCAAATTTGATGGCACCCAAATTATAAAGGTGCATTTGGATAAGAATCTACAAACGACCATTGAGCACAAAGTAAGTGTTAAATAACACTTATTTCATTAAATCTTTTTTTGCACTTGTGTTTTTTGCTGTTTAAAATTAGTGGTCCAATGTTTCGTTTACGCTTCATTGCTCAAACTGAATTGTAGCTTATTCATATATTGGTAACATTCATCAAATTTAATGAGTGTAGCAATTAACTTGCAGCAATTAATTCAATATGTCTTAATAATAATAATTCATTAAACAGAATAATATAACAATTTTGCATGATTTGCATAAGGATAAGGAATTATTTGAAAATAATTTCTGTTGTACGAATACGAGAACGAGTACGCATAATTACCGTACATTGTCTATAAAGTTTTGTTGTAACATTGAAAAAATATTGTAAATTTTTTGCATTGCTATTTACTGTTATTCACGATTTAAAAAATTTTTGTTGCATTTACCATATTGAGAGGTGCTCGTGTCGGTTAAATTTAATATTGTATAAAAAAATATTCACTTGATCAAATTTGACACTCAATTTAACATAAAATTCACACATTTTCTTTATGGATTTGTTTTATTGATTTAAATTTCATAATAATAAATAATCTAATAAGGGCCCTCGTAAAGTTGTTCTAAGGGTGTCGGAACGCGATCGATGCGTAGGAATACATACTTGCTCTCTGACAGCTCGCTGGGTACTAAGACTGGTTGTTGACCGTGTCGCAGTCCAGGTTGAGTTCGTACATTACCTAAGTTTCTGCACAGTAACTTTACGAAGTCTGTTTCGCTTGGTTTGATTTTGACTTCTGTCAGCAACTGTACCGGGACTCTGAGAGGGTTGCCGTACTACAACAACAATGGGCTTGGCTGCTTCAGTTGACACTGTGTCTTGAAGTCCACTTAAAGCATGCTACCGAATATCATCAATTTTTTGCTGAAATAAAATATGCCGAGCAATGACTCGTGAAGCGTGATGACATTTTAAATAGCAAATATTCTCAATCGGATTTTGGTCTTGATCAAGGTGAAGCTTTATTACGTGGTATGCAGGATTTACGTGAAGAATTGAATGCTTTTAGTGAAACTGTTGCTAATTTGACCCATCGGGCTCAAACAATTGTTCCAATATATAAAAGACGACAACCGGTAAATAATCAATGCTCTGTACAAGCAATATGTGCTTATAAGCAGCAAGGTCAACTACAAATTGAAAAGGGAGAAACTTGTATCTTGCTCGATAACTCTAGTTGAGTTAAATGGAGAATTCGTAATTCAATAGGACAAGAGGGTTCAATTCCTAGTGCTTGCTTATTAATGCCTCCTCCTGACCAAGAGGCAATTGATGCTGCTGAACGACTTAAACGGTTATTCGATCGTTTTGTGAGCTTATGGCAAAAAAAACATTTACGTCTACGTCAAAATATGATTTTTGCTACAATTCGTGTTGTCAAAGGATGGGACTTTGACCAATTTCTTGCAATGGGTCCAGAACAGCGTACAGCGATACGGCATGCACTCAATGATGACGCAGATAAACTTTTAAGTGAGGGTGATCCAAATGATCCACAATTAAGACGTTTACGCCGTGAAATGGATGAAGTAAATCGTTTATTTGACGAATTTGAAAAACGCGCTAGAGCTGAAGGTAAATTAATTTAATTAAATTAGTTTATTTTTATTTTTTTCGTAGGCGGGGTATATTCACCAATTATAAAAACATTTTATCAAATAACTGTCATACGAACTTAATTTCAATTAAATTTAAGTGTAAATTTTTTACTTGATGTTAGATTGAATACATAAATTTGTTTAGTACGAAAATAGTATTCTCTTCAATAGTGTCTTATTAAAACTATTTCTGTATCGTTTGTGATGAAGAAATTATTTGCCAGCCGTAGAACTCGTGGTACTAAATAAATAATTTTAGCTTAAATTTAATTTTACAGATTTAAAACGTATTCAAATATTTTATTATACTTTTTAGAGGAAAGCAAACAAGTTAGCCGAATCTTCACAGAAGAATGCATTGCAATCAAAGGAAAACTTGAGGACATATTAATCTCAATTCTCGCTTTGGAAATTTACTTTGCTTCATTTCAAGAAGCGCCAAACGAAAATGGATGTGTGTATGCGAGAGTTGTCTGACTACGAGAGAAGGAACAGAGAAAGAGAAAGGGCGAAAAACAATATATTCGCTAATAAATTAATTTATAAAAAATTTGTAATTTATATTACAAATTTTTTTTTAAACAATTATAATAAACTAAATATATATAAGCTTATAATATATATTTGCCCCTTAACAAATATATAACAAAAAATATTTTATGCAAATAAATTTTGCGCGGCAGTTTTTTGCACTTGTCATTTTACTCTTATTCGTATGTGAATTTGATCAAAAATCACTTGCTCTGCTCTCTCACTGCAAGCAAACGGTTCAGTTTCTGTTATTCCTTCTTTCTCTATTTAACAACTTTTTTATATAGTTTTTCGATTTTCGTTTTTGCTGTTGTTTGTTTGCACAGAATAGAACATAAATATTTTAGGCGGCCACCGTCTTGGAAGTCAAGTTATTTGTTTTTGAGGCCGTGCACTACACACTACACACATATGGTGTGTTTGTTAGTTTGTTTAATTTGTTGTGCAAGCGATGTTTGCAAATTTTCTTTTTATCTTCCCTTTCTGTTAGCAGAAGTAGCCAATTTCCTCAAAGAATTACTATTTTGAATCTTAAATTATTATTTGTTAATTTCAGAGCTACCTCAAACAAAATAAATCAAAACTTATATGCTTTGTTAACTAAAAGCCTGCAGTAAATTATTGAAATCCAATGCATTTAAAAATGTACGCATGTACATGTAAATGAACTGCATGTAAAACAAAATTTTTGAACGTGCAGCCAAAAATTGCGACATCAGAAGCACATTAGCCTATACGATATCTAGATATACTATAAAATATTATTATATATTTACATAGCTTCCTTAGCAAAAAAAAAAAAAAATTGATTTTAGAATGACTTTAAAAACTTTATCTAAAGTACATACATATATATTTGATGCATGAATCAAACCTTTTTAGTGGTTCATTGAATTCTTTTTTTATAATAAAATTATTTGCGAATTAATTTAAGGATTAAGTTTGCAGAAAAAAAGATTTTTTTTTTCTTAATAAATTAATAATAGTAAATAATTACACAAATTTACCGGCTAAAAAATTCTTTTATGAGTTCATTTAATTTTTATTTCGACGAAATTCATCGGAATACTCTAGAAATTCATTTAAATCAGTGTCAAAAATGTCTTTAAAATAATTATTTTCTATATATGAAAGTTATTTTCTATGTAAATTGCTATAATTTTTAATTTTATTAAATTATTACATTAGTTTTGCTGATATAATTAATATATAATATATTTTTGAGTTAATTGAATTTTATTAAGTAAAAATTCATTTTCCTGCTTTGCGGGTTTTACTATTTACGTATATTAATAAACTGCAATTAAAAATGATTTAATTCATAAAATTGTAAAAAAATTTAAAAAAAATTATTTAAATAATTTAAATAATTTAAATAATTTAAATAATTTAAATAATTTATATTTATACATGTTATATAAAATTTAAATATTTAAAAAAACTAATAAGCCGAAAAATATATCAATTAAAGTGCATTTCCACAATCCACATTCATTGTGCAGTTTTATAAACTGTAAAACTTCTGCATAACATTTTATTTGTTATTCGAAAGAGAAGGAACGCATATAAATCATACAGTTACTATACTAAACAATTGGTGAGAAGAGCATTGTGGATTGTATTGCATACAAGTCTGCTAATACAATCCAAACAAACTGATTTATATACACGACTTCTCAGTGTTTCAGTTTTATTACGTTTACAGCGTTTGAACAATACGGTCGCGATCTGTAGTGTACGGAAAAATTTTCAGCGAAAATTGAAAATTGTGTGTGAATATTTAAAAATAAATAGTTAAAACATAAATAAATTTGAGTTTATTTAACAATAATTATTGTTTTTATATTCCAAAATAAAATTAAAATTTTGTGATTTTATTATATATAACAATTTGCCGCTAATAAAACTTGCAGCTGACAAACTCTTTTTTCGGTATGTTCAGTGTATAAAACTGCTAGAAACGTACAGAAAATAACAAAATTCATACAATTAAAGTTTGTTTCTATAACATTCGAACATTAAAAGTAATATTTGGAGTATAAATATACAAGTTTAATTTGTTTATTAATAAATAAAAATTAATATTAAAATTTTCATTTATATATTTTTCGAATGTGAGAATGCAAGTTAAACAGCAATTTTTTTTTTATTTTCTCATACATGCTTCTGCTGCATGTATGTACATATGTATGTACATATTCTTGCGCATATGTGCCAGTGAGACAAAAAAGTGACCATACAATTTGTGAAATTTGTTTAAAGGCATAAAGCCAAAAACATATGAAAAATAATATTGTTGTATTAAGAAAAAGCAAAAAATATAAAAAATAAAAGCAAGTAAAGGAGAAACAAGTAAACATCTGCTACAAATTTTGCCTGGTTGATTCCATGTCGTCATCGTCGTTAAAGTGTTTAACAAGACGTTTCGGTAAATTTTTAACTTTCCTAAGTTTATTAAAAACAGAATTTAAAAAAAATTTAATAAATAAGTAAATGCAAAAAATATTTAAAAGAAATAAACTCAAGTAAAATAGCTAAAGAAAGTTTGACGTCTTGTCTTTCGTTCGTACGTTCGATTATATATTGTCGGTTTTTCATATTGTTTTTTTATGAGGTTTTAACTGTTCCTCGCTTTTGTTGTCTTCTTCGTAAATCGTCAGCGCTATTACGTCTTCTTCGTCTCAACTTGAGTGAATTTTTGCTGAAGCTGCTGGCTGGAGCCAAATTACTTTCTGCAACTTTTAGATAAGGTACGCGTAATATAAAACAAAACTTAGTTTTGATTATTAAATATAATTTAATTTTTTGTCGTCGCTTTTAAATTTATTTTTTTTGTAGCTAATATTTTTAAATGTTTTTTT
>NW_024031957.1:0-12827 GCF_002237135.1 Teleopsis dalmanni | reverse complement strand
ATATTAATTGAAACCAAAATAGAGGTTTATTACTGTTAATAATAAAATTGAATTAAATTCCAATTAAAGAAATATGATGAACAAAAAAAAGCTGCTAACTTTTATTTTTAATGGTTAAATTCCATTTATATTTCTATATTTATTTATTAGTTTAATAAAAACATTACATTTTCATTGTAAAAATAAATATTATTATTTATAAATTACTAATTTTAATTCTTTAAGTATTTAAAGATAACATAAATCTCCCTTACAACTTCAACGTAATACTCTAATTATAAGCTATTTAAACACCAAATAACAAAAAATATTAGTACAAAAAAAAATAAACTTATTAATATTATAATTAAACTATTATTCTGCAAAATTTGATTAAATTTTGAATATCCCAATAAATTTTTATATAAATAAAATCCTCCAAAAAATTCAGATCAACCCTGATCAAAACTTTTATACAAATTTTTACCTAAAAATAAAAAATTAAAAATTAACCCATATGTAACAATATTAGGCATAAATCACATCGAACCAAAAAATAAAGAAATAAAATAATTTTGTAAAGATTTATTGAAAAAATATAAAGAAATTTTTGAAATATAATATCCTACTAATCCCCCTAAAATACACACAATTAAAGTTAATAATTTTAATAAAAAAGGTAAACAAATTATTGAAGGGGTGCCAAATAACAGTCAATTTAAAAATCCTCCACCAATAATTCTTATAAATAATAAACCAGATATTCCTTTTAATATAATTCAACTATTATCTCTCAATAAATTTAAACTATAAAAATTAAAATTTCCAACTAATGAATAATAAACTAAACGAATTGAATATCTAACTGTTAATCCTGTAGAAAAGAAAAAAAGAAAAAAAGAAAATATATTAATATAACTCAATGATACAATTTCTAAAATTATATCTTTAGAATAAAATCCAGCCAAAAAAGGTATTCCACATAAAGCTAAATTAGCAATATTAAAATATCTACATGTAAAAGGTATATAACTTCTTAATCCTCCTATTAAACGAATGTCTTGTAAATTATTTATATTATGAATAATAGCCCCAGCACACATAAATAATAATGCTTTAAATAAAGCATGAGTTAATAAATGGAAAAAAGCTAATTTATAAAATCCTATAGATAAAATTCTCATTATTAACCCCAATTGACTTAAAGTAGATAATGCAATAATTTTTTTAAATCAAACTCAAAATTAGCTCCTAACCCTGATATAAATATTGTCAATCCTGAAATTAATAACAATCTTTGTCCTAAAATTGTATCTCCAATTAATAAATTAAACCGGATTAATAAATAAACTCCAGCAGTAACAAGAGTAGATGAATGTACCAAAGCTGACACAGGAGTAGGGGCTGCTATTGCTGCAGGTAACCAAGCTGAAAATGGAATTTGAGCTCTTTTAGTTATTGCCGCCAATACAATTAATATACCAATAATCAATATATTTATATCTAAAATATTAAATTTTAATAAAAAAATATAATTTCAAGATCCATAATTTAATATTCAAGCAATCGCTAATAATAAAGCAACATCTCCAATACGATTTGATAAAACAGTTAATATACCTGCATTATAAGATTTTACATTTTGAAAATAAATCACTAATAAATAAGAAACTAACCCTAAACCATCTCATCCTAATAAAATTCTAATTAAATTTGGAGAAATAATTAAAAATATCATTGATATAACAAATAACAAAACTAATAAAATAAATCGATTAATATTTATATCTCCTGCTATATATTCTTTTCTATAATAAATTACTAAAGACGAAATTAATAATACAAAACATATAAAAATTAATCTTATTCAATCAAATAAAAAAGTTATTACAATTCTAATTCTATTTAAAGAAATTAATTCTCATTCTAAAAAAATTGAATAATCATGATTAATAAATATTAAACCAAAAATAAAAGAAATAATTCTTAAATTAATTAATAATCAAAATCTTATTCTACATAAAGATAAATTTTTCACAATTTAAAATAAAATTTTATATTTTTGACACCACAAATCAATGTTTTAATTAAACTATTTAAATATAATCAAAAAAAATTATTTCACTTTTTATAATCAATAAATTTAAAGGAACCCAGTGTAATAATAGTAATAAAAATTCTCGTATATTATTTATTCTAAAAGAATAAACCCCTGAATAAATTTTTCCATGTTGTCTATAAGAATACAAATATAAAGTATAAGCTGCTCTAAAAAAAGATAAAAATGATAAAGCAATCATTGAATATCAAGATCAACTTACAATTCTATTTATTAAAGAAATTTCTCCTAATAAATTTAATGTAGGAGGAGCAGCTATATTTCCAGATCTTAATAAAAATCATCATAAAGTTAAAGAAGGTATAAAATTTAATAACCCTTTATTAATTAATAATCTTCGTCTACCTAACCGCTCATATCTAATATTAGCTAAACAAAATAAACCTGAAGAACATAATCCATGACCAATTATTAATCTATACCCTCCACAAATTCCTCAATTTCTTAAATTCATAATTCCTGCTAAAACAATCCCTATATGAGCAACAGAAGAATAAGCAATTAATGACTTTATATCAACTTGACGTAAACAATTTAATCTAATTAAAATTCCTCCAATTAAAGAAATTCTAATAAAAAAATAATTAAATTTTAAACAAACAAATGAAATAAATGAAAATACCCGTAAAAGTCCATACCCTCCTAATTTCAATATAATTCCAGCTAAAATCATTGAACCAGAAATTGGAGCTTCAACATGAGCTTTAGGTAACCATAAATGAACCAAAAATATAGGCATTTTAACCAAAAAAGCTAAAATTATCGAAAAATATAATAATTCATAATTAAACATATAATTACTTAAAAAATAAAAATTTAAATTTCCTAATTTTTCATATAAATAAAAAATTCCAATTAATATAGGCAAAGATACAAATAAAGTATAAAACAATAAATAAATTCCAGCTTGTAAACGCTCAGGTTGATACCCTCACCCTAAAATTAATAATAAAGTTGGAATTAAACTCCCTTCAAAAAATAAGTAAAAAGCAAAAAT
This sequence comes from Teleopsis dalmanni, assembly GCF_002237135.1. NCBI lineage: Eukaryota > Metazoa > Arthropoda > Insecta > Diptera > Diopsidae > Teleopsis > Teleopsis dalmanni. The sequence goes on along the minus strand of NW_024031957.1, from coordinate 9,732 downwards.
ATTTATTCTAGAAAAAGTTAAAAATAAAAAAATAACATAAAAATTACATTCACTAAAAATAAATTATTATAATTTTTAAATTTTTGAATTTTTTCAGTTGCTATTAATATTAATGCACAAATTCAAAATCTTAATAAAATTAATCCATAAGAAATTATATCACATCCTAAAAAATAAGAAATACTTATAAAATAATTTATATAAATATTAAATAAATTAAAAATAAAACTAATAAAAAATAATATATTTTGAACCATTCAAAATATACTATTTAAAAAACAAATAGGAATTAAAAATGAAATAAAAAAAATAAATTTTAACATTATAAAATTCTAAATGATTGAAAATAATCATTTCCATGAGTACGAATTATAGAAACTAAAATAGAAATTCCTAAAGCTCCTTCACAAACTCTAAATGTTAAATATATTATTATAAAATAATTTCTATAATCTATTATATTTATATAACTATATAATAAAAAATAAATTATTAAAATAATAAATTCTAAACTTAATAACATAGATAATAAACGTTTTCGATTAAAAATAAAAGAAAAAATCCCTATCAATACTATTACACAACAAAATAATCAAAAATAAATTATCATTTTTTAGTTTTAATAGTTTAATAAAAACATTGGTCTTGTAAATCAAAAATAAGAATAATTTTTTTAGAACTCTCAAGAAAAAAGAAATAATTCTTTATCATAAATTCCCAAAATTTATATGTTAATTAAACTATTTCTTAAAATCATACATATATTAATTTTAACTATAATACTAATTTCAAGTATTACATTTTTATTCTTAAAACACCCATTATCTATTGGATTAATACTGTTAATTCAAACTATTTTAATTTCAATAATTTCAGGACTAATTTCAAAAACATTTTGATTTTCCTATATTTTATTCTTAATTTTTTTAGGACTACATTATTAGTTTTATTTATTTATGTAACAGCAATTGCTTCAAATGAAATATTTTCATTTTCAATTAAAATACTAATATGAACAATTTCATTAATCACAAGAATTTTATTTTTATGAATTATTTTTTACAATTATATTAATATAGATATATTTACAAATAATGAATCAATATTATTAATTAATTTAAAAATTATAATTAAAGAAAATTCATATATTTTAACTAAACTTTATAATTACCCTACAAATTTTATAACAATTTTTTTAATAAATTATCTTTTAATTACTTTAATTGCAATTGTAAAAATTACTAATATATTTTTTGGACCAATTCGATTTATAAAATAAATGAATAAACCAATATGAATTAAACACCCACTTTTCAAAATTATAAATAATTCTTTAATTGATTTACCAACTCCAATTAATATCTCTTCTTGATGAAATTTTGGATCTCTTTTAGGATTATGTTTAATCATTCAAATTTTAACTGGATTATTTTTAGCTATACATTACACAGCAGATATTAATATAGCTTTTAATAGAATTAGACACATTTGTCGAGATGTAAATTATGGATGACTATTACGAACTCTTCATGCTAATGGAGCTTTATTTTTTTTTATTTGTATTTATCTTCATATTGGACGAGGAATTTATTACAATTCTTATAAATATACACAAACCTGACTAGTTGAAGTAATTATTTTATTTTTAGTAATAGCAACAGCCTTTATAGGATATGTATTACCACGGGGACAAATATCTTTTTGAGGAGCAACTGTAATTACTAATTTATTATCTGCTATTCCTTATTTAGGTATTGATTTAGTACAATGAGTTTGAGGAGGATTTGCAGTTGATAATCCAACATTAACACGATTTTTTACTTTTCACTTCATTTTACCTTTTATTGTTTTAGCAATAACTATAATTCATCTTTTATTTCTTCATCAAACAGGATCAAATAACCCAATAGGACTAAATTCAAGTATTGATAAAATCCCATTTCATCCCTATTTCACTTTTAAAGATATTACCGGATTTATTATTCTAATTATAAGACTTATTCTATTAACTTTAATAAATCCCTATTTATTAGGAGACCCAGATAATTTTATTCCAGCTAATCCTTTAGTAACTCCTATTCACATTCAACCAGAATGATATTTTCTGTTTGCTTATGCAATTTTACGTTCAATTCCTAACAAATTAGGAGGAGTAATTGCATTAGTTACATCTATTGCTATTTTAATAATTATACCTTTTTATAATATAAGCAAATTTCAAGGATTACAATTTTATCCCATTAACCAATTTTTATTTTGAATTATACTATCCACTGTAATTTTATTAACTTGAATTGAAGCTCGATCAGTTAAAGAACCTTATGTTATAATTGGACAAATTCTAACATTTATTTATTTTTTATACTTTTTAATTAACCCTTTAATTAATAAATGATGAGATAACTTACTAAATTAAATGTAAGTTAATTAGCTTGAAATAAGCATATATTTTGAAAATATAAGATAGAATTAAAATTTTCTATTAACTTTACTAAAAATAATTCATATAAATAAATATATTTTTAACCCAACTATAAATAATAAAAAATTTAATGAATATGGTAAATAACACTTTCAAGATAAATATATTAACTTATCATATCTAAATCGAGGTAAAGTCCCCCGAACTCAAATAAATAAAAAAGAAATAATAACTAATTGAAAAAAAATATTAAATTAAATAAATTACATCCTAAAAAAATTACACAAAATAATATTCTTATAAATAAAATTCTCGAATACTCCGCTAAAAAAATTAATGCAAAACCTCCTCTTCTATATTCTACATTAAATCCAGATACTAATTCTGATTCCCCCTCAGCAAAATCAAATGGAGTACGATTAGTTTCCGCTAAACAAATTCTTAATCAAATAAAACCCATAGGAAATAAAAAAAATAAAAACCAAATATAATATTGAAATTTTATAAAATCAATTATATTATATCTTTCAATTAAAAAAATAAAAGATAGTAAAATTAAAGCCAATCTTACTTCATAAGAAATAGTTTGAGCAACAGCTCGTAAACCTCCTAATAAAGAATAATTTGAATTTCTTGATCATCCTGCAATTATTACAGTATACACTCCTATTCTTGTAATTCTTAAAAAAAATAACAAACTTAAATTAAAACTATTCAATCTTCTTAAAACAGGTATGCATATTCACACCAACAAAGATAAAAATAATGAAAAAATAGGAGAATAATAGTAACAAATATAATTTGACATTAAAGGATAAGTCTGTTCTTTAGTAAATAATTTAATTGCATCACTAAAAGGTTGAACTACTCCAATAAAACCCACTTTATTTGGTTCTTTACGAATCTGAATATAACCTAAAACTTTTCGTTCCAACAATGTTAAAAAAGCTACACCCACTAAAACACAAATAATTAATAATAAACTTCTTAATAAAGATATAATAATTTCATTTAAAAACAAGTACTACTTATAATTTTTAAATTATATAAATAAATTCTAAATTTATTGCACTAATCTGCCAAAATAGTAATTAAATTCATTCATAAAATAATTTCTTAAAAATAAATATTAATTCCTTTCGTACTAAAATATTTTATTAAATCAAAGATAGAAACCAACCTGGCTTACACCGGTTTGAACTCAGATCATGTAAGAATAAAAAGTCGAACAGACTTAATATTTAAACTTCTACATTTAAATATGAATCTTAATCCAACATCGAGGTCGCAAACTTTTTTATCGATAAGAACTCTCCAAAAAAATTACGCTGTTATCCCTAAAGTAACTTAATTTTTTAATCACTAATAATGGATCACTTAATCATAAATAAATGACAAAAATTATTAAAAGTTATTTAAATTTTAATATCACCCCAATAAAATTATTTAATAAATTTATAACAAAAAAAACCAAAATAAATTAAAAATTATTAAATAATTAAGATTTATAGGGTCTTCTCGTCTTTTGATCATATTTTAGCTTTTTAACTAAAAAATAAAATTCTATATAAATTTTAAATGAAACAGCTTATATCTCGTCCAACCATTCATTCCAGCCTTCAATTAAAAGACTAATGATTATGCTACCTTTGCACAGTTAATATACTGCGGCCTTTTAAAATTTTTCAATGGGCAGGTTAAACTTTAAATAAAATACAAAAAGAGATGTTTTTGTTAAACAGGCGAATACAAATTTTGCCGAATTCTTTATTTAAACTTTTCAATTATATAAATCAAAACATATAAATATACTAATTTTATCATTATTATTTTACAAATCAAATTATAAAAAATATTTTAATAAATAATTAAAATATACTAAATATTTAATAAAAAAAAATAAATTATAACAAACTTTTTAATAATTGCTAATTCTAAGCATATAATTAATTTAAATATTTAAAATTTATAATAATTTATTTTATAGCTTATCCCATAAAATATTAAATTAATTATTTATTTAAATTTATATAAATAAATTAAATTACAATTAATTCTAAATTAAATTTATTTCTTAAAAAACTAGATACCATATTAAACGAAAAACATTTCATTTCTAAAAATATATTAAAAATGATATTATTACATCAACTTTTATAAATTTTAACTCTTAATAAATCGAGAAAAATATTTAAATAAATATTATTTATTTAATAAACCCTGATACACAAGGTACAATAATTAAAATTTTCTTTTGATACAAAAATTTTTCAATATATTTTAATTTTATTATACAATATTAATTCACTATAATAAAAAATACTTTTTTAATAAATTCTGCTAAAAATTATAAATTTATAATTATTTTTAATATTTAATTTTTAAGAATAAAGTAATTAATAAATAAATTTAGATCAATTCATAATGATTTACACAAAAATCCTTCCAATGTAAATGAAATACTTTATTAACTAAGCTTTAAATTGTCATTCTAGATACACTTTCCAGTACATCTACTATGTTACGACTTATCTTATTTTAAAATAAGAGCGACGGCCGATATGTACATATTTTAGAGGTAAAATCAATTTATTTGTCTTTATAAATTAACTTCCAATTCCACTTTTAATTAATTTTTCATATTAATATTCATATAAATACTATTAATGTAACTCATCTCTACTTAAATATAAGCTGAAATAAAATTTATCTATAAATTTAAGAAAATTATTACTCTTTTAAAATATTCTGATAACGATAGATTACAGTATATGAACCGATTGCAAATTTAAGTAAGGTTCAACGTGGATTATCAATTATAGGACAAGCTCCTTTGAATAGACTAAACTACCGCCAAATTTTTTAATTTTCAAGAACATAACTATTACTACTTAAAAACCTAAATTCTACATTTTTAATAATAGGGTATCTAATCCTAGTTTATATCAAACATTTTTTAGCTTCAATTAAATTTAAATAAATTTTTAATTAACTTATAATTTCACCTAATAAATTAATTTTAAATTTAACATAAATAATTTCGTTAATTTTAAAATAAAACATTTATATTATTTGTTTAACCGCAACTGCTGGCACAAATTTTGTTAATATTATAATTATAACTAATTCCTAATTTCTTAAATTATTAATATCAATTACTACGATTAAGTAAATTTAAAAAATTTCTTATATTAATTTAAAACCACACAAAAATTTATATGTAAAATTAATTTTAAACAATCTTATAAGCTAAAATAAAACTTTATAATAATTGCCAAAAATTTTATATATATCATAAGTTTATTAATTTATTTTCGTAAAATAATAAAATTTAATATAAATATATAAATTAAATAATTTATTTTTGATCCATATAAATAATTCTTTCTTCAAACATTTTCGCTCCTTTAATAATAATTTACCATAAATTTATATATATCATAAATTTATTATTTAATTTATGTAGAAAAATAAAATTTAATGTAAATATATAAATTAAATAATTTATTTTTAATCCATAAAAATAATTCTTTCCTCACATCTTTCCCCCTTTAATACATATTTACAAAATTTTAAATGAAAAATAATTTTATTATCCATTTTTTAATAAATAATAAAATTTAATAAATATCCATAAACTAAATAAAATATTTATTAATCCATAAAAATAATTCTTTCCTCACATTTTTGCCCCTTTAATACATATTTACAAAAATTTTAAATGAAAAATAATTTTATTATCCATTTTTTAATAAATAATAAAATTTAATAAATATCCATAAACTAAATAAAATATTTATTAATCCATAAAAATAATTCTTTCCTCACATTTTTCCCCCTTTAATACATATTTACAAAAATTTTAAATGAAAAATAATTTTATTATCCATTTTTTAATAAATAATAAAATTTAATAAATATCCATAAACTAAATAAAATATTTATTAATCCATAAAAATAATTCTTTCCTCACATTTTTCCCCTTTAATACATATTTACAAAAATTTTAAATGAAAAATAATTTTATTATCCATTTTTTAATAAATAATAAAATTTAATAAATATCCATAAACTAAATAAAATATTTATTAATCCATAAAAATAATTCTTTCCTCACATTTTGCCCCTTTAATACATATTTACAAAAATTTTAAATGAAAAATAATTTTATTATCCATTTTTTAATAAATAATAAAATTTAATAAATATCCATAAACTAAATAAAATATTTATTAATCCCTAAAAATAATTCTTTCCTCACATTTTTCCCCTTTAATACATATTTACAAAAATTTTAAATGAAAAATAATTTTATTATCCATTTTTTAATAAATAATAAAATTTAATAAATATCCATAAACTAAATAAAATATTTATTAATCCATAAAAATAATTCTTTCCTCACATCTTTGCCCCCTTTAATACATATTTACAAAAATTTTAAATGAAAAATAATTTTATTATCCATTTTTTAATAAATAATAAAATTTAATAAATATCCATAAACTAAATAAAATATTTATTAATCCATAAAAATAATTCTTTCCTCACATTTTTCCCCCTTTAATACATATTTACAAAAATTTTAAATTTAAAATAATCTTATTATTTATTTTTTAATAAATAATAAAATTTAATAAACATTCATAAATTAAATAAAATATTTATTAATCCATAAAAATAATTCATTCCTCACAGTTATATATTAATTTTTATAAATTTATTTATTTATATATGTATATATTCATACATTAATTTTTTATTATTTATAATTTAGACTATACTAGGTTAGATTAATAAATATCTATATTAATATAAATATTTAACTAATTAATAGATATATATTAATTTTGAATCAAAAATTTGGGAATGTATAAACCGGTAAGGATCTCCTATTTTTTAATATTTATATATTTATCTAATGTTCCATTAAAAAATATTGCCAAATATATAAATATTTAATTAATTAATATATATATATCAAACAATTATTATATTAACCCTATTAAATTAAATTATTTATATTAAATTCCACCCTTATATATTTATATATATAGTATATTTAATAATTATGTAATATTTAATGTTTTAAATTATGAAATTTATAATTATATATAAATTAATCTATTTATATAAATATATTAATTTAATATATAATTATATATATAGGAAAAATAAAATTATCTATAAATATTTTTATTTTTAAAAAATAAAAATAAAAATTAAAATAAAATTACATATAAATAATATTTATTAAGTATAAAAAAATAAAAAATTTAAAAATACATATTAATTTTTAAATAATAATTAATTTTCCATTTAAAATTTAAATAAAAAAATTTTAAATATTAATTAATATACTATAAATAATTTTTTTTAATCAAAAATATATTAATTTTTATAAATTTATTTATTAATATATATATACTTATTATTTTTTTTATTGTTTTTAATTTAAACTATACTAGGTTAGATCAATAAATATCTATATTAATATAAATATTTAATTAATTTATAGATATATATTAATTTTGAATCAAAAATTTGGGGATGTATAAATCGGTAAGGATCTCCTATTTTTTAATATTTATATATTTATCTAATGTTCCATTAAAAAACATTGCCAAATATATAAATATTTAATTAATTAATATATATATATCAAACAATTATAATATTAACCCTATTAAATTAAATTATTTATATTAAATTCCACCCTTATATATTTATATATATAGTATATTTAATAATTATGTAATATTTAATATTTTAAATTATGAAATTTATAATTATATATAAATAAATCTATTTATATAAATATATTAATTTAATATATAGTTATATATATAGGAAAAATAAAATTATCTGTAAATATTTTTATTTTTAAAAAATAAAAATTGAAATTAAAATAAAATTACATATAAATAATATTTATTAAGTATAAAAAAATAAAAAATTTAAAAATACATATTAATTTTTAAATAATAATTAATTTTCCATTTAAAATTTAAATAAAAAAATTTTAAATATTAATTAATATACTATAAATAATTTTTTTTAATCAAAAATATATTAATTTTTATAAATTTATTTATTAATATATATATACTTATTATTTTTTTTATTGTTTTTAATTTAAACTATACTAGGTTAGATCAATAAATATCTATATTAATATAAATATTTAATTAATTTATAGATATATATTAATTTTGAATCAAAAATTTGGGGATGTATAAATCGGTAAGGATCTCCTATTTTTTAATATTTATATATTTATCTAATGTTCCATTAAAAAACATTGCCAAATATATAAATATTTAATTAATTAATATATATATATCAAACAATTATAATATTAACCCTATTAAATTAAATTATTTATATTAAATTCCACCCTTATATATTTATATATATAGTATATTTAATAATTATGTAATATTTAATATTTTAAATTATGAAATTTATAATTATATATAAATAAATCTATTTATATAAATATATTAATTTAATATATAGTTATATATATAGGAAAAATAAAATTATCTGTAAATATTTTTATTTTTAAAAAATAAAAATTGAAATTAAAATAAAATTACATATAAATAATATTTATTAAGTATAAAAAAATAAAAAATTTAAAAATACATATTAATTTTTAAATAATAATTAATTTTCCATTTAAAATTTAAATAAAAAAATTTTAAATATTAATTAATATACTATAAATAATTTTTTTTAATCAAAAATATATTAATTTTTATAAATTTATTTATTAATATATATATATATATACTTATTATTTTTTTTATTGTTTTTAATTTAAACTATACTAAGTTAGATCAATAGATATCTATATTATTATAAATATTTAATTAATTTATAGATATATATTAATTTTGAATCAAAAATTTGGGGATGTACAAATCGGTAAGGATGATCTCCTATTTTTTAATATTTATATATTTATCTAATGTTCCATTAAAAAATATTGCCAAATATATAAATATTTAATTAATTAATATATATATATCAAACAATTATAATATTAACCCTATTAAATTAAATTATTTATATTAAATTCCACCCTTATATATTTATATATATAGTATATTTAATAATTATGTAATATTTAATATTTTAAATTATGAAATTTATAATTATATATAAATAAATCTATTTATATAAATATATTAATTTAATATATAGTTATATATATAGGAAAAATAAAATTATCTGTAAATATTTTTATTTTTAAAAAATAAAAATTGAAATTAAAATAAAATTATATATAAATAATATTTATTAAG
>NW_024031956.1:0-12829 GCF_002237135.1 Teleopsis dalmanni | reverse complement strand
CATACTTAATACATAAAACTTGGCAGTTTTGTATACGTATAGACATAGGCATACACATTTATTCGAATAACGCATTCAATCTGTATGCATACTTAATAATGTAAAATTTTTTGTGTTTAGGTGCTTGCATTGTCACCTTTACATTCATTTAAACTTCTCATGACTTCACGAGATTGACCCAGGAATCCACCCAAGCCCTTCTCATCATGACGAGCTTAGACAAACGTCTTCAGGTAACAGTATTTCATTGTTACCTGGCTGCAATCGACTTGCGTTTTGTAAATACTTAATCTATCAGCAGTTAACTTTTGATGGATTTTTAATTTTTTATATATATATATATTATTATTATGATTATTTAAAAACCTTATGTCTTCGTCCATATCTAATTGTTCGTCCAAAATTAGTCATAAAATTAGGATATCCTATAAATTGGTTTAAACCAACAAAGTAACCTAAAGTCAATGGTTTCCATTGACGCGTTTCGTCCGGTAACCAACCGGACTCATCAGAATGGAATGAAATTTTTGTCAGTGTAGTCCAAAATAATAATTGTTAAATACATCAATTAAATAAATAAATCTCAAAAATTCTCTGTTATTTTTAAATACTTATCCCCCAACATACACACATATAAGGCTGACAATGCCCGGCTTCACGCCGAGAACTCCTCCCTCGCCACTGAGCTGGCACTTCTGAAGGACAATGTACCTTCCACCTCCACCTCAGCCACCGTCCCTCCTTCCCTTGCTGCTGTTGCAGTCGGCAGTGCTGTTAGTTCTCCTAAACCTTCTCCAAGGTCTACACCCCCAGTTAGGACTAAGCCTATTTCCAAGCCTTGTTCTGGCCCCAAGCCTTCTTCTGCCCCCAAGGGTTCCATTTCACCTCCTGTCACCTCTACTGCCCCTTCGGCTTTATCTGTTAAATCGAAGACGCCACCAGTCATTACGGCTCGTGGCCTAAATGTTAAGGAGCTTGGCTCCGCTTTAAAACTAGCATGTCCAAATGCTGTTTATGAATTTAAATGCATAAACAGCAACACCACTCGTATCCTTACCAAGAGTAAGGATACTTTTTATAGCATCAACTCTCTGCTTCGAGAGTTAAAAGTTAATAGTTTTTCCTCCATACCTTCTGAGGACAGAATCACCCCTGTCCTCCTTAAGAATTTCCCCTCGTCCTATGATGAGGATGATTTATTGTCGGCCTTGGCCACTGACCTTCCGGAGTTCTCTTTTACAAAGGCCTCCAAGCGACTTCCGTCGCTTAACATTATAATTTCCCTTGAGCAGAAATCTCGTAATGAGATCCCTCAGTGCTCAAATTGTCAGCGCTATTTCCACACAGCTAAGCTGTGTAACTACCTTCACCGTTGTGTGCGTTGTGGTGAGTCTCATCTGCGTGGCGAGTGTCAACTTCCTCTTCCAGCATTTGATCCAGTTACTCAGGAGCAACTTGCAGCCACTATCCCCAAGTGCTGCAACTGTGGTCTGACTGGTCATCCGGCCAATTACCGCTGCTCCAAATACAAGGAGCTGCGTTCTCTTCGCACCAATAAATCTCGTGCGCAAAAAATCCCCCCCCTTATGTCCATTGACTTAAGGGCTCCTACAAATTTCGTGAGACCTGGTGTCTCATTTGCCTCTGCGGCTAAAGCCGCAACCCCTAAACCAATTTCGCTGCCAAAAGCAACTAAACCTTCTCCTCTATGTGCTCCTGAGCCTGACTCCTTTCTCCCTGACATTCAGGGAATTTTCGCCTTTGCTGCAGGCATTAAACAGCAGTACAGTCTTCTGCCCCATTCTGACAAGAAAGCTTTTCTTGTCCAGAAAGTCCTTGAATTGGCATTGAGATGAATGATCTAAGGATCGTTCTCATTAATTTCAATTCCATACACTCCAATCTTAGGCGTGCTCTTTTCGCGGATTTTGCTGAACGCAACAACCCCCATATCATCCTTATGACTGAAACTCGGCTCAATCTCAGAGACGTTGTAGATGTCAGAGGATATAATTTTATCCGGTTCGATAGGGACGGCGTCGGTGGGGGAGTCGCCATTTTGGCAAAAGACTCTCTTAAGTGTTCTAGGATTCACATCCCCTCACTTGTCTCTCTTGAGGCGGTTGGTGTTACTCTTTCTCTCTCCAATCGCCCTGTCCTCAACATCTTTTGCATCTACCACATGATCTGGGCACTCTTGCTTCTCTGTCTCCTAACCCCTTCCTTATCGGTGGTGACTTTAATAGTAAGCACCCCTTTTGGAATAATTCTGCCTCTTGTTTTAATGGCATTAGGCTATTTAACTGGCTGACTAGTAGCCCAGTCAGTCATGTGCTAAGTGTGGTAGCTCCTTCGGTTCCGACTCATGTCAATAGTATCATTGACTTTTTTTAGCGGATAATCGCCTCCTTTCCTGCCTTGGTGACCCACGAGTCATTGACGGCATTTCTGACCACCAAGCCGTAATGCTTGCGCTTCACGACTGCAGAGCTGCTCGTGCCTGTCATCGCACTTTTTTTAATTTTCCCAGCACCAACTGGTCAGAGTTCAATCTCACTCTTGACCAGCTCCTTCTTAATTTGAGCATTCCCGAACACAGGAACATGACTCCTGTGGAGATCGATTGTGCTGCCCTTACTCTTGAAAGCATTTTCGCCTCCACAATTGATGAGCATGTTCCGAAGGTGCGTGTTCGCAAATTTTATCAAGTTCCACTTGATACTGCTACCCTTCATCTCATTAAATTGAGGAAATCGCTTCGCCGCAGATGTTATCGCCTTAGACAGGTTGCGTCCACGCAAGCTCATGCGTTCCAAGCTATCCTTAAGAACCTGGACACCATAATTGCCCAGAGGGTCAACCAAGCCAGGTTCAATTCCCTTAGTGCCAAACTTCGTGCCACCCAGTGCCGGTCTGACGTCTTTAGTACGATCAGGCAAATCTGTGGTTCAAATAGGTCCATCTCTGATCTCCGCTATGGTAACACCATAGCGTATGATGACATTGATAAAGCCAACGTTTTTGGTGATGTCTTTGTGACTAATCACCGTCTTACGGCTGGCCTAGGCGAGCACCTCTTTACGTCCACTACGAATTCTGTAGTTCATAGTCTTTTTGATGCTTTCAATGAAAGCATTGTTACTTTCCCTCCGCAGTTTCCTGCTCACTGCATAAATGTTGAAGACACTTATGGGTTTCTCACCCCTTCCAATCTCATTGACATGCTTCGGCTTAAAGCCCCCAAAAAGTCATCTGGCACTGACTGCGTGTCTTTCTACGCCATGAGGCGTTTCCCACCACTCTTTTTTAAAAAGTGCGCCATGCTCTTCAACCATGCGTACAACACTGGTTCCTTCCCCCAGCCATGGAGGAAGGCCATAGTATGTCCTATTGTCAAGAGTGGCAAACCTAAAGCTGATCCCTCCAGCTATCGTCCCATCTCCCTCCTCAACTCTGTCAGCAAGCTCTATGAAACTTTCATAGCAAGCAAGCTGAAGTCCTTCTCCTCAGGGAATAATATTATTCCTTCTTATCAGTTTGGCTTTAGGAGCCAAACCTCCACTGTTCATGCCCTGCATCATCTCCAAAATTAGATATGCACAGGTTCAATAAGCAGCCGACTGTGGCACTAAGTATTGACATTGAAAAAGCCTTTGATACTGTCTGGTTTGAAGGTTTAATTTTAAAGCTTCACCAGTTCGGCTTCTCCCCTACGCTCTGCAGTGTGGTCCACAATTTTCTGTCCAACAGAACCTTTCAGGTTCGAGTCGGTTCCTCTCTGTCCTGTGATTTCCCCATCGACGCTGGTGTCCCTCAGGGCTCGGTTCTTGGACCACTCCTTTTTAATTTGTTTATAGCAGACATTCCTCTCCCGCGGGCCCCTGTTAAGCAAATCTGCTTTGCTGATGACTGCCTTGTCTTCATGCGGTCATCTAATCCTAACCGCCTCTCCAATGAGCTTAATGCCCACCTTGGATCCCTCTTCGACTATTACACCAGGTGGAAGATTAAGCTCAACCCTTCCAAGATCTCTGCCATTGCCTTTCTTGGCCAACAGCGTGATCGCCCCAGAGGTTTTAGCACCTCCAATATCAAGCTTAGGCTTAACAATTCTCCTATTCAGCTTGTTCCTAAGCTGAAGTATCTTGGTATTGTCCTTTCTTCGCAACACAATTTCATACCACATGTTGACTATGCCATCCGTAACGCCCGGTTCAGGCACATTCAACTCAAAACTGCACTTCGAAGACACAACCAGCTTAACTGCAAAGTTAAGCTGCTCTGCTATAAGCAGCTTATTCGTCCTCTTCTCACCTATGGTTTCCCTATTTGGTCTGCCATCACTTCTGCTCAAATGGAAACAATCCGCCTGTTTGAGCGGAAACTTCTTCGTGATTGCACCAACTATAAGCGCAAGCCTAATGGCAAGCACTTCTCCATCTCCTCTCTTTATGACAATGCCAAGATCACTCGTGTTGACGAGTACCTTTTGACACTCGCCCGTAGGTATCTCACCCGGCTCCACGACCTACCTCCTGACGTCTCCAGTCCTAACACTCTCCCAGTGGACCTTGTTTTAGCCTCTCGCTTTAAACATCCTCAATACCTTTTCCACTATTTTGAAGAGGTGGAACATAATCCTCTCGCCATTCCCCTTTATAACCGCGGCTTTCGTGACCCTAGTCACAAGGTTTATCTCTGATTTCTTCCCCGCTTTTTAGCCGTAACCCCATCCCCTTCTTCACTACCCTTTCTCCTTAATTCATGCCCTTGCTTTCTGGCTTAGATAAACCTAGTTTACTAGGTATTAAGTCTATCTACTTTCTCTCTCCCCTGATTACTGGAATGAAGTTTCCACATTGCTGTGGGAATCTTCTCCATTCATTCCTAAGAGGTGGTTTTAGTGGGTTCAAGTCTCACACTGTGGCTTTCGATGCTTTCCACCTACTGCAAAAAAAAAAAAAAAACCAAGTCGACGAGTGGACGTCGACGACAGACGTGGACGTGGACGTCGACGTGGACGTGGATAGACGTGAAAAAATAGATCCAATTTTTATAAATCTCAACTACTAGAAACTCAACTCAACTATTTCAAGTTACATTAGCGCAACTTTTCAAGAATTCAAATACTCAAGTACTCAAGTCTCAAGTGCTCAAGCACTCAAGCTCTCAAGTACTTTAGACTCAAGTATTCAAGCACTCAAGTTCCAAATACTTGGTATAAAATATCACCAATACTACAGTTTGACTATCACTTGGTCAAGTAACAGTTTGAGAGTCACTTGCCATCAACATAACCATCACATTACAGGAACATATCAACCTTATTGCCGAATATTTTCGTACCTGGAAAATTAAAATCAATAACGATAAGACAAGAGCACTGTTTATAACCCGTAGACTAAGACAACATCCTCCAAGAGTGAGAGTCGGGGACGCCCAGATAAACTGGGAAGATAGCATCAAATACCTGGGACTCACGTTTGATAAGCGTTTTACGTGGCAGAAACATATACAGTTAAAACGATCATGTTGCACCAAAACTCTAACCCAGCTTCGTCCACTATTTATACACAAAAAGCTAAGCACAAATAACAGAATCATCAAAGCAGCAAACTCCACCATTCACAAACTGCAAGCTGCCCAATCACTAACGCTAAGAAGGCTTTTTAATGTGCCGTGGTACATCCGTTCGAATGACCTACACAGAGAACTTAGAATCGACACGGTTAAGAAATATATTAAGGACAAAGCCTTAAAACTTTTCACAAAGGCTGACAGGCTGCCCATTTCAACATTATCCCCTCTAAGACAAACCACCAACCGATTGGGGCGGTATGCAGACCTAAGGTCAACAATCGAATAAGATGCAACTTACAAGATTCGTTTTAATTTGTCAATAAAACACTAGTGGTTCTGAAGTAACCCCTTTGTCATTACAGAGCAGAAGCGCTTAAATGCACTAACTCAATGAAACAATTCTATAAGCCAAGTCGACGATTAAATGTTAAAATCAGAAATCATGCCACCAAAAACTAGCGGAAAAGCAGCCAAAAAAGATGGAAAGGCTCAGAAAAATATAACCAAAAACGATAAGAAGAAGAAGCGCAGGAGGAAGGAGAGCTATGCTATCTACATTTATAAAGTGTTAAAGCAAGTCCACCCCGATACTGGTATATCATCGAAAGCCATGAGCATCATGAACAGCTTCGTGAATGACATATTCGAACGTATTGCTGCTGAGGCTTCGCGCTTAGCACACTACAATAAGCGCTCCACCATTACTAGTCGGGAGATTCAAACTGCTGTTCGTCTTTTACTTCCCGGTGAACTGGCTAAGCACGCAGTTAGTGAAGGAACAAAAGCTGTCACTAAGTATACTAGTTCCAAGTAAATTGCGTTATATCAAACAAACACCACTTATTCAAAAGGCCCTTTTCAGGGCCACAAAAATATTCAATTGAGTTGATAATTTATCTATATTATAAATATGTATAGATTCCTGAAATTATTTACGAAAACTGACAGGCTTACCAATACCGCGTTATTGAATCTCAGAATGGTTGCAAGCTCCTCGGGGAGGTACGCAGATCTGATAAAGTTATAAACAATAATCCAGACAAGGATTATTGTTAATAGAAAGTAAAAGTGCTCAAGTGCACTGACTCAATTAACCTCAACATAATAATAATATAAATATGATATATATTTTGTTTTTGATATTTCTTTTAAGAGGCTACTGATAGAAGAAAAAAAATAAAAAAAAACTTTGACAGTCTCTTCATGAATTATCAGCTATCGTTTGGTTGTTAGTGAATAAATGATTCAATCAACAAATTAATTTCTGTCAGTTTTGACGATCTTACAGTTTTTTGATCATGGATAATATAACCTGCTAAATAGAGTTAACTCTTGAATTAACGAGTGTTAATCCTTATCATCAGTCTTAGTACTATCATCGCTTTTAAATTGATATATTCTATATTTGCATTCGTGCTTTAAATTTGAAAACATACAATTTCATGGGAGCTCTTTAACAACTCATTCCTTAAACGTTCTTTTAGTAAGTTCAAGTCATTTACATTACATTATGGCTTTTGATGCTTTCTGCTTACAGCAAAAGAAAAATAAAACATATTGATTCAATTAAATGTTATGACGTGAAACATTCTATGTCTAATGATATACTATATGATACTAATAATAGTATACATATGATACATATTAATATATATTATGCTACTTCTAATAGCTATGTCTATACTATATCTATATGATATAATTTATCATTATCTCTTTTCTTTGAATAAACTTACTATTATAATTGTTGCATTTACATTTACATTTACATTTTGCTTATTTTATTTTCATAGTCAAAAATAAGCAATTGAAAATAGTCAAGCAATTTCAAACCCTGGATAAGTCATGTCATTTATTTATCTCTTTTCTTTATATAATTTTGGTCCTGAAAAGGACCGATTTTTGTATATTTATAAAATTATATTGCTTCCAATCTTAAGCACGTTCTCCACGAATACGTCTAGCCAATTGAATATCTTTTGGCATAATTGTAACGCGTTTGGCATGAATTGCGCATAAGTTAGTATCTTCAAAAAGACCCACTAAGTATGCTTCCTGCTTCTTGAAGAGCCATTACAGCAGAACTCTGGAAACGTAAATCAGTTTTGAAATCTTGTGCAATTTCACGGACCAAACGCTGGAATGGCAATTTGCGAATCAAGAGTTCAGTACTCTTTTGGTAGCGACGAATTTCACGTAAAGCTACAGTTCCTGGACGATAACGATGTGGTTTTTTCACACCTCCAGTAGCTGGTGCACTTTTACGTGCGGCTTTGGTAGCCAATTGTTTTCGTGGTGCCTTACCACCAGTCGATTTACGAGCAGTTTGCTTTGTACGAGCCATAATTTATGAGATATGTTACAATATGGTATTTTAAAAAATAGCGCAATTGAATAGCTCAATTTTCTCATCATACCTGGATGTTCTGTTTCAACTATTCACATGTTTTAACATTCATTGTTTCTCATATTGCTTATTCTTTTTGTTTTGTTTTCTTATGTTTTGTTTTGTTTTACCCAATATTTTTCATATCTTTCGTAGTGCTTATATTTTCTATAAATAGTCGTCAATCATCTGTCGTGACTTCATTTATTGTTTGAATTTGAATTCGAACGGTTCTACCATATCTATAAAAATTTAAATACAAAATGACTGGTCGTGGTAAAGGTGGCAAAGGATTAGGAAAAGGTGGTGCTAAGCGTCACCGCAAAGTTCTTCGTGATAACATCCAAGGTATTACGAAACCAGCTATCAGACGTTTAGCTCGCCGAGGCGGAGTTAAGCGTATTTCTGGTTTGATTTATGAAGAAACTCGTGGAGTATTGAAAGTATTTTTGGAAAATGTGATCCGTGATGCTGTTACATATACAGAACATGCCAAAAGGAAGACTGTTACAGCCATGGATGTCGTATATGCTTTAAAGAGACAAGGCCGTACCTTATACGGTTTTGGAGGTTAAGCAAATAATCAATTATTGATTTAATAATGCAATAATATATTGCCCAATGGTCCTTTTCAGGACCCAAATAATCTTACACTTAAAGAGATAAATTTACATATATATGTGTTGGTATTTTTCTAAAATTATAAAAAAATAAAATTTATTATTAGCCTGATCGGTTGATGTCTGTCGAGTATAATTTATAATTAAAATGATCAGTTTAACAATGTACAAAATATTTATTATTATAATTCTCAATTTCTTTGTTACATTAGCAGTATATATGTGGACTAGCTTCTTACGGGCTTAATTATAATTCTCATTCAATTTTTTTATAGAATAAGATAAATAGAACTGACGTATATGAGTAATTTGCGGACTGTTAGATATTGCAGTTTGAAGTTTCCGCACAATGGTGCAAAAATTTTCTCCATTCATTCCTAAGAGGTGGTTTTAGTGAATTCAAATCTCACACTGAATCTGAATCTTAATCTTAATCCAAATCCAAATCCAAGTGTTCAACAAGCAAACTGCTTCCGGGGAAAATGAAAGTGAAAAAAATTCGTATATGAATTAAGTGAATTATGACAATATTATATAAAGAAAAGAAATAAAAGAACTTGTTATTGAAATAAATTAGAATATTTTAAAGTTATCTTTAAGTAATTTGCAGCGTCTTGCAAGTGAGTACCGAGTGTGGTGTGTTAGTTATAAATTAACAAGTGTAATTAGAAGCATTATATAATAATAAATAAAATTAGCATAAACCACTATTTTTATTTATTTAAAATAGAATTTAAAAATGAAATTAAGTGAATAAAATATATACAAGTGAGTATTTCATCAAATAAATGACATATTTTGATATATAATATTTTATGGTCATTACTATAATAAATAAATAATTGGATATTAAATATAATAGAATAAGATAAATATTTATTAACTTAAGAATGATGTGAAGTATTGCACATAATGTCTAAATAAGAGAATATAATTTTTTTAAATGCATAAAGAATTTTTGTTTGCTTATTAGAGATTAAATTTATAGCGCATTACAGAATAAAAGAATTTCTTTATATTATTCATGAGGTATTATTAAAAGAAATGATCGTGCACTGTGACCTACAAGGTATATTGTGCCCATTACTCGGGTTAGAGTGTTTCTCCAAGTCCGTTTTCTTTAATGAAAGACAATATAAAGTCCATCTTTCCTAGTCTTGAATATTTATGATCCATGAAATACCCTCCTAGGTGTTTATTCCGTTTGTGCATCAGTGGGCACTACCCAAGCACATGGTATGCAGTTTCTCTCTTCTCTACAGTATCTGCAGTCTGAGTTGGATTGAATTCCTAACTTCGATAGGTGATTATTCAATCTTTAGTGACCGGTCATTAATAAACGCAATAGGTATACCATATACTAAAACATTTTATAAAATAAATAAATAAATAATGAATCTTCTTTTTACACATATTTTGTAGCCCTAAAAAGGGCTGTTTTGATGAATTTAAAGTTTGATTTTTAAAATTATTTTTTTGCAGCAGTTTTCTTGACTGATGTTTTTTTAACGGCAGTTTTTTTAGGTTTTGCGGCCGCTTTAGCTTTTGTAGAAGTAGACTTTGGTTTAGCTGGCTTAGCCTTAACAGATCCAATCTTTTTAACACTTTTAACTTTAGCTTTCTCAGTTTTTTTCTTTTCAACACTCTTCTTAGCTGCCGCAGATTTTTTAGGTTTTTTCTCTCCAGATACCTTTGCCTTTGACTTTTTAGTACCTGCAGATGATGCAGTAACCTTCTTCTTCGTAACACCTGATGGCACCTTCTTTTTCTTACCCTCGACAGACGATTTAGGAGACTTAGCAGCAGCAGCTGATAATTTAAATGAACCAGATGCACCTTTTCCTTTTGTTTGTATCAATTTGCCATTAGCTACAGCAGTTTTCAAATATTTTTTAATAAATGGAGCCAATTTCTGGGCATCACATTTATATGTGGCACTTATATACTTTTTAATTGCCAACAATGAAGATCCGCTGCGTTCCTTCAAGTTCTTGATAGATGCATCAACCATTTGTTGTGTTGATGGATGAGATGGAGCTGCAGAAGGTTTTTTTACTTTTGTTGCCTTTTTAACAGCAACTTTCTTTTCAGGAACGGCAGTTATCTCCTTTGGAGAATCTGTATTTGCAACGGCAACAGCTTCAGACATATTTGCTTTTTAATATTCCGTAATATTCTTACTTATGAATATTTTTTCGCATTTTTATGGTAGCTTAGCTCACTTTGTACGAAGCGCCGAGAAGAGCGCATTTATAAAAATTTTTCATTAATACATATTTCTACTGAGTTTGAAAAAATTTTTCAACATTTATTATTAATTTTAAATAGACCAAGTAAATTAAACACAATTATTTAAATCAAATTAAGTAAAGAAGATATTGAATATTTTATTACATTCATTTTTATACTAATTATAATTATATAAAATATATAAAAATTGGTTTAAACTTTAAATTTTGTAAATCTATAGTTGAACTTGTTAATAAATTAGAATATTTTAAAGTTATCTTTTGTATAATTTATATATTAAATTATTTATTAAATAGTTTATTCAATTCTCTGTTAAATTATATATATGGTTTTATATATTTCATATATTTATAAATGCAAATTTAATAAAACATGAGATGCATAAAAACGTCAGTTTTAACATTTTGAATGCTTATGTTTTATCCTATTTTGAAATATTAACTCAATTTATATAAAAGTTTAAAATTTCAAAGCACTAATAGAAATAATTATAAATAAATATATTGTATTTTAATTAGAATATAAGATTATCACTTTTAATTATATCAAATAGTGTCTATTTGAGATTAGATATCCATCCATAATGTTAACATGTTACATTGAATTCGTTTACTTTAAGATATGTTTTAAGATTTTCTATACGTATTATTTTTAAAATTTTATTACAAGTTTTAAATAATTTTTAATCATGTGAAAAATTATTATATATAAACGTTATTAATAACATATCAGCAATTAAATTTATAGTTTTCAATATCATTCGAATAACAACTGTACGTATCCTACTTAATAGAATTCATAAAAAAAAATTATATCTACATACATGATTAAAAATATATAAGAATGAAATCATTTTACTTTTTCTTTTATAATTATAATTTAATTATTTAACTTTGACTATTATAAGTATTTTATTAAATATGTATATTTAAAAAAAATGTTCTTTTTATTACTTTATAATTAAAATAAAATTAAAATTAAATGTGCGTATTCTAACATTTTTATAAGGAGTGATATACGACATAAAATGTTAAAATTTAAGATGAATTTTTTTATAAACTAACATGGATATGGATAACATTTAAATAGATACTGAAGTATATATATAAACTTGCGGCTGCAATCTTCCATAGTCATTCCTAAGAGCTAGTTTTAGTAGGTTCAAGACTCACACAGTGGCTTTGGATGTTTTCCATCTACTGCCATAAATCTTTTATAAAATATAGAATATTTTATAAAACTAATTCAGATACAAATTTTAAAAACTCTACCTTTAAATAATTTATCTATAATAATAAATATTACAATACCAAAATATTGAAATAGTAACTATGATAATAATAGTAAACATTTAGGCCGTGTGCGAGTTCGAGTATATTTAGGGGAAATAGTCAATTATGTCGGTATGGCAGCGATTGTTGGTACATACCAGAATTTCTAATGAGATAAATTAGGTGTTACCATTTTGAAAATTTTATAAGATGTTTAGTAAATAAATAAATAAATTTTAAAACTTTTAAAAGAAAAATAATTATTTTTTATATGTTTCCTTCTTTATATTATGAATATTAATGTTTTTTAATAATTGTATCACATTTATTTAATAATAAATACAAATATTTGGCACAAAATTATTAGGTTCTTGATTTCAAAAAGGTAATTATGAAACTTTATGCTATTGGCCTGGCAACGTTATTTGTTTTGTACATTTTTATTAGTAACAAATATAATATTAATATTATTGTAACTTAGATTATACTACCTGCGAAGATTTATGTATCTATTTATTGATACGCGAATCTATGATAAATATTAAAAGATTCTTAATAATATATAGGGTTAGGCGATTGAAGTGTTACAAATTACACAGCGATATGTTTGTCAAACTGATATTGCCAACTACGTCAAATTCATATGAATGACAGCTATTTATATTGTTTACAAGTTACCACAAGCATTTGCGTCTAAGTTTTATAGAACTAATATTATTCGA
>NW_024031955.1:0-12833 GCF_002237135.1 Teleopsis dalmanni | reverse complement strand
GGAAACAAAATCGAACATTATTTGGAGTCCCCTGTATCATGCGAACCAATGGATATTCGGGTCAAAAAACAATACAACAGTTACGGCCGTCTGTAAGGGCATCACGACTCATTTAGAACTACAAGGTGCAACACTCCTGAAATTACAAGACGACTGTGTACTAAAACACCAAACGTCTACAATTCAGACACATCAAACGCTTACCGACACCATGTATGAATCTTACATTGCATTTGGTGAGATACCTGTCATTAATAACTCAGAATTATGGTCAAATTTTAAAGGAAGTTCATTGAATCTCAGCAATGAACTTAAACAGTTAAAGCTACTTCACAATACTCTGAAAGATGAAAAATTCGCTGAATTACCACACAAACTACAGACGGACAGCATGCACCACTACGCAATTAATTCCACAACCCTAATTCTTGTCGTTGGAGCCATCATATGGATGATATGGAAAATAAAGCAAGTAAAGCGTCCAGAAGTCAATCAGCCAACACAAACTCTCACACCAAACGCGATGCCACGAACAAGATTTACATTGGAGCCTGAAACAATTACATAGCTTCTCAAATTCTCATGATGCTATAAACTCTAAATTTTATATTTTTAAGTTTATATAATATTGTATAACTATTTATTGTTTAAAAATTATATGTGTATTAATATATCCACAAAATGTTGTAATTATTTTAAAATTTTGTCTGTTGATTTTAAAAAAAAAAAAAAAACACATAACGCATGGCAAATCAAATCAATCATTGCTCATAGATTCATTCTTGAATAACGTAATTCAAGCCGGGCAGAATGTTAAGTTTAACAAACCTAACATATTTTAGCTCGCTTGTAGTTACACTTATGCAGCAAATAAATATTGTAAATATTAAATACATTGTTTATGTTTATAAGTTCAATAGCTTTACATATTGTATTTATGCTTATGCAGCAATATGTGAAATTTAAATTATTATTTTAGTCATCAATAATTGTAAATATTATTATGCTTAGTAAGTAATTCTATACTATATAAGGTAACAATATTGATAATAAAACTTGAGAGCGAAAACAATCGTCTTTCCTTCAAAATCAAAATTTGGTTATTGGTAGATGTGCCTTTTAACCACTGTAGCAATAAATAAAAATTATTTACTTACTTGGCTAGCGGTTTATGTGCCTGCAAGCCTTTCGTCATAAATACCTGATTATTGGTTTATGTGCCTAATAGTCAGTGTAACGAAGTAAGAAAATACAGTATTTGACACCACCTCAGATTACGTGGTATACATTGGTGACCCCGACGGGATTGGCAAGAGCAACTCAGTGTGAGCCAGCAGCGTTTACAAAAAACCTTCATTAAAAACAACTTTTTTCAACGGAAATACAATAACCATGGATCCAAAATCAATATCCACTTTAACTGACCAGCAGGATTCAATTGGTTCAGAGATCGACAGAATCATTCGCAACTTCAAGAAGGACTCACCCAGCAGGAAAACACGTCAATATCTCGAAGATCGTAAAACAACTTTAGAACAGTTATTAGCTGACTTCAAGGCTAATGATGAGCAACTACAACAAGCCGATGTACTAGCAAGAACATCGGAATATTTCACACAAGATTACGGCATGGTAATCATAAATTTGGGTAACAAATATATCACCAGAATAACTCAAGAGCTGGAAGCATTACCCATTAAGGCTCAACCATCAACAATAAAGGGGTTGGACCTTCAGATAAATAATGATGTTGAAGCTCCTGAAATAGTATTACCTACTGGTGGTCAAGAGAATGAAATTATTCAGGCATTAGTCAACAGACGAAATGCAGTGTGTAAATCAATCAATCGTCTCATCGACAATGTGAGACAAGATAACCAGCAACAGGTACCACAATATTTTGCAGTAAAATTAGCTACGCTTACCAAGTTATGGGATCAGGCTGAAGGTTTAAATTTTACTATTCAGGAACGGCAAGACAACCCTCCTGATTGCAATCATTATCTAGCACTGGAACAGTTGGTGCAAGATACAATGGTGGAATGGACTAGTAAGTCGACCAAGATTGAGACATCAATTAGGTCAACTTATCAACCATCGGCTACTTTGCCAACAATATCTCTTCCAAAGTTCAGTGGAGATTATTTGAGTTGGCGACAATTCAGTGATCTGTTTGCACAACTGATACACAATCAAAGAATATCAGACTCACAGAAACTCTGGTATTTGAAAACCAATATTCAAGGCGAAGCTGAAGCACTCATCAAGCATTTGCAAATATCAGATGCAAATTATGAGACGGCATGGCAATTACTACAAAGTAGATATGAAAATAAAAGAGTTCTAGTATCAGCAGTTTTGCAACGTTTGACAGCTCAAAACTCTTTATATGACCATCCAACAGTCCAAGCCATTAAAAATATGCATGACACAACAAAGGAAAGTCTATGTGAACTTCATAATTTAAATATTGAAACATCAACTTGGGATCCAATTTTAGTTCACATACTACTAAAAAAGTTGGATAAAAATACACATTGCAGTTTTGAACAAACTCTTACTAACCCAAGGGAGATGCCCACAATAAAACAATTCTTAGAATTTTTAGAATTGAAATTTCAGTCACTTGAGGCTATAGGTCTACGAGAAAATGCAGTATATAAACCCAACAAAATATAGCCGTAACTATGGTTTGTTCAGATCTATGTAAAGTTAGTAATACAGATAAACATCCGATGTACTATTGCAAAAAATTCATTGAAATGACTCCTCCTGAACGATTAAATTGGATTCAACGACAAAAACTATGTGTGAATTGTTTCAAATCCGATCATAAAGCAAAGGTTTGTGAAGCTGGATCATGTAAAAAATGTGCCAAGAAGCATAACACTTTGCTTCAGTTAGAGCAACAGTCACCTAAACCTTCAAGGGCACCAGCAGCAAACACAAAGTCAACCACAACATTGATCAACGCTAATGAATCGCCATCCATAACAGCAATAACTAATGCAAAGGGTACTCGTAATTACGTTCTGCTAGCCACTGCAAAGGTGCGCATTATTGCAAACAATGGACGAACGTGTGATGTTCGTGCCATACTCGACTCAGGTTCTCAAGTGAACCTAGTAACCCAAAGAGTAATCAACAAGTTATCTTTAATTACCACAAATTCAAATCTATCGATCGAAGGTATTGGCCGTCAATTCGGGAACTCAAAATCTCGCGTAAATGTTGAACTGCAGGCTACTAATGGAAGCTTCAGGACGAGACTTGAGGCATTTGTATTGCCACAAATAATATCAGCACAACCGTCACGAGACCTAGATATCTCGGATTGGCAGATCCCACAGAATGTAGAATTAGCAGACCCCAGCTTTAACAGATCTGGAAGAATTGACATGCTGATTGGTGCTGAATTCTATCATACTCTACTTCAACCAGAACAATTGATAATAGGAAAGAATTCGCCACTGTTACAAAATTCGGTTCTAGGTTGGTTGGTGGTTGGTAAGACTAAAACTACAACAGATATTAAACCAACATGCGCTATTACTACAGGAGAAGTTGGTGAAATGTCAGAAATGATAGAACGATTTTGGAAGTTAGATAACATTGAGACTGCAGAAAGGGTTTTGACTTTATCTGAGAAATGGTGTGAAAATCACTTAACAAATTATGTAAAGACAAATCACGATGGTCGTTTCATTGTACGCTTACCCTTCCGCGATGATCCCACAACACTTGGTAGATCGCGTGAGATAGCATTCAATCGATTTTGTTCTCTGGAAAGGAAGTTACAAAGGGACCCAAATTTATACAAGGAGTACATAAAGTTCATGGATGACTATGAGTCATTAGGTCACATGGAAAAAGTTTGCCCGAAAGATGTCAAAGGAGCACAATATTTCATTCCTCATCATTGTGTCTTGAAACCTGACAGCACTACAACCAAATTGAGAGTTGTCTTTGATGCATCAGCAAAAACATCAAGCGGTTTAGCACTAAACGATATTTTGCACAAAGGTCCAACAGTGCAAAGTGATCTTTTTTCAATACTCTTGCGTTTTAGAATACACCGGTTTGTATTTACGGCTGATATTGAGAAAATGTACCGGCAAATTCAAGTACATGATGAAGATACAGCACAGCAGCTGATAATCTGGAGAAAAAGTGCTGATGATAATATACAATATTACCGACTGAAAACGGTTACATATTTATTTATTTTTATTTATTTATTTATTTATTTAAATGCATTAAGGGACAACCCTTTTTATTGCAGTATCTTAAAGCTAATTTAAAGAATAAAAATAAAAATAAAAAATACAATAAAATAAAATAAAAAAAAGTAATTTAAGTTTTCAGAGAATATAGTAATAACATATGTAAAAAGTATTAAAATTATAGGTATGGAACGAAGTCAGCCCCTTATCTTGCAACAAAATGTCTTCAACACCTTGCGAAACATAATATGACCAACTATCCGCTTGGAGCACCTGCATTACTTAATGATTTTTATGTAGATGACTGTTTAAGCGGAACTAACAGCATCATTACCGCCTTAGACACTCAACAACAACTTACGGAACTGCTCAGTAAATCAGGATTTAAGCTGAGAAAATGGTGCTCAAATAATACACGACTCCTACAAAACATTCCGATAGAAGACCAAGAAATCAACCTTGATTTAGATGACTCAGCCATAAAGCCAACAAAAACATTAGGCATTATTTGGCTCCCGAAATCAGACGAATTTTGCGGTAAGGCAGAGATGTCATCAGAGCAACCTATCACGAAGCGGATTGTGGCATCGGACTTAGCTCGAATTTTTGATCCTTTGGGAATTTTTGGCCCCATTACTGTAACAGCTAAAATATTCATGCAGGAATTGTGGCAACAAAACTATTCCTGGGATGCGGAACTGTTACCTCAGGCTCAGCTAGAATGGAAGCGTTTTAGAACTGACTTACAAACATTAAATACTGTGAAAGTACCCAGACATATTTTTAATTCGACGGTTCCCTGTTCGATTCAATTACACGTGTTTACGGATGCATCAGAGAAGGCATATGGAGCAGCTATGTACGTGCGAGCAATATATAATGATAAGATAATAACATCGAGACTATTGTGCGCCAAATCTAGAATAGCACCATTAAAGAAACAGACACTTCCACGACTAGAACTCTGCGCAGCATTGCTGGGAGTCGAATTAGCAGAAAGAGTTAAACAAGATTTAAAGTATCAAAACGTGCCAACCTACTTTTGGTCTGATTCCAAAATTGTTTTGTCATGGATAATATCTTCATCTGCCTCATTGCACACATTCGTAGCAAATCGTATTAGCAAAATTCAAGAGATGTCACATGCTGATCAATGGCATCATGTGGCGTCAAAGGATAATCCTGCTGACATCATTTCCAGAGGAATAAAGGTTAAAATGTTCAATTATTCACATATATGGTTTTTTGGTCCACTCTTTCTTCATGGAAGTAACGAATTTTGGCAACAGCCAAACCCAAAGGCATTTAACATTTCAACTGATATCGAAAGACGACAAGGACATACAGTTAACATTATCATTCAAACGACTGGTTCTGATCACATGATAAATCAAATTGATCATCGAAACTCATTTAGATATCTTCAAAGAACAATTGCTTATGTTCGCCGTGTATTTCATCGCACACAATCACCAACAAGAACACTTTCTCCAAAGGAATTACGAGATGCATTAGTCTTCATAATTAAAACTATTCAGGGCTCAGAATTTGCAAAGGAAATCTCTGATTTAAAACAATGTAAAGCAGTCAACAGTTCGAGTCAACTAAATACTTTAGCACCGTTCATTGACGAACAAGGTGTACTTCGTGTTGGAGGAAGGCTTGAAGCATCAACATTGCCATATGATGCTAAACAGTAATTCCTTACAATCACTCAATAGTGAAATTGATGTTCATAATGAAACATGAAGAAAATTCCCATTGTGCTCCACAATTATTGCTAAGCATAATGAGACAAAACTTCTGGCCGATTAAAGGAAAGATTATGGCGCGAAACATTGTTCACAGCTGTGTCATCTGTTCAAAGGCAAAACCAAAACTGATGGACCAACTCATGGGCAACTTACCGACTGATCGAGTTACTCTAACTAAACCATTTTTTACCACAGGAGTTGATTACTGTGGTCCGATATGGATTCATTATAAAATTAGAGGAAAAAGGCCAACAAAGGCATATTTAGCAGTATTTTGCTGTTTCGCGACTAAGGCTGTTCACCTAGAAGTGGTGAGTGACCTGACAACAGAGGCATTCATAGCCGCTATTCAACGTTTTATCAGCAGAAGAGGAAGATGCCAAACAATTTATAGTGACAATGCGACTAACCTTGTTGGGGCGAGAAACCAACTACAAGAGCTCCAGTTTACCATTTATTCAGAAAATGGTAAAGAAAAGATCATTAAGACCAGTAGTAACAAGGGAATTGACTTCAAATTCATTCCACCAAGAGCTCCTCATTTTGGAGGACTCTGGGAAGCTGCCGTCAAGTCAGCTAAACATTTAATGATTAAAGGAATTTTCAGCGCTTCATTGACTTATGAAGAATTGACAACAGTCATAACTGAAATAGAAGCCATGTTAAATTCAAGGCCAATAACAAAAATGTCATCCGATCCAAATGATCTAACAGCGCTTACACCAGGACACTTTCTCATAGGCGAACCACCTACCACTAATGTAGATCCTTATCAAAAGGAGAGCCGAATGAGTTTATCATCACGATGGCGTTTAGTTTCTGAACTCAAACAAGAATTCTGGAGAAGATGGTCAAAGGAATATCTCAATGAACTCCAATCAAGGTACAAATGGAAACAACAAAAGGCAAATCTATGCCAAGGTGATTTAGTCATTATTAAAGATGATAATCTACCCATGTACAAATGGCCTCTTGGCAGGGTGCAACAGGTGTATGAAGGAGAAGATGGTTTGGTCCGTGTAGCTGACATAAAAACAGCCAATGGGATTTTTAAACGATCAGTACGATCATTGGCCCCCCTACCCACTGAAGGCAGCATTAATCAAAATCCAACAAAACAAAATTCTACTGTCACACAAACAAGACGAACGAATGAACCTAGTGAAGCGTTGCCAAAGCGTCGAAAGATATATGATGGCACATCTTTAATGATGACCATACTTGGTCAAACACCAAACGTCTACAATTCAGACACATCAAACGCTTACCGACACCATGTATGAATCTTACACTGCATTTAGTGAGATACCTGTCATCAATAACTCAGAATTATGGTCAAAGTTTAAAGGAAGTTCATTGAATCTCAGCAATGAACTTAAACAGTTAAAGCTACTTCACAATACTCTGAAAGATGAAAAATTCGCTGAATTACCACACAAACTACAGACGGACAGCATGCACCATTACGCAATTAATTCCATAACCCTAATTCTTGTCGTTGGAGCCATCATATGGATGATATGGAAAATAAAGCAGGTAAAGCATCCAGAAGTCAATCAGCCAACACAAACTCTCACACCAAACGCGATGCCACGAACAAGATTTACTTTGGAGCCTGAAACAATTACATAGCTTCTCAAATTCTCATGATGCTATAAACTCTAAATTTTATATTTTTATGTTTATAATATTGTATAACTATTTAATGTTTAAAAATTATATGTGTATTTATATATCCACAAAATGTTGTAATTATTTTTTTTATTTTTTTTTGTTGATTTTTAAAAAAAAAAAAACACATAATGCATTGCAAATCAAATTAATCATTGCTCATAGATTCATTCTTGAATAACGTAATTCAAGCCGGGCAGAATGTTAAGTTTAACAAACCTAACATATTTTAGCTCGCTGGTAATCACGCTTATGAAGCAAATAAATATTGTAAATATTTACGTTTATAAGTTCAATAACTTCACATATTGTATTTATGCTTATGCAGCAATATGTGAAATTTTAATTATTATTTTAGTCACCAATAATTGTAATTATTATTATGCTTAGTAAGTAATTTTATACTATATAAGGAAACAATATTAATAATAAAGATGAAAGCGAAAACAATCGTCTTTACTTCACAATCAAAAATTGGTTATTGGTAGATGTGCCTTTTAACCACTGTAGAAACAAAATAAAAATTATTTACTTACTTGGCTAGCGGTTTATGTGCCTGCAAGCCTTTCATCTTAACTACCTGATTATTGGTTTATGTGCCTAATAGTCAGTGTAACAAAGTAAGCAAATATAGACATTGATACCACCTCAGATTACGTGGTATACATTGTTGCAAAACTGCTGTTAAACTTAACACGTCTTTTAGTGCCCCCTCCAGCAACGCAGTTTGCGTCTTATCTTATCCTTCTCCTCGAACTTGATACTACCAACTCTTTCTATCTGGTCCCATAAAAATTCGACCTCTAGTCAATTGCAAAAAATCTTTATCTTTATTTATTCCCCGTAACTGCTCCCACTCTTTTACCAATACCTTTCCTATAAAATTATTTACTGAGGTTAGCTCCTGCTTTAACTGCTCCACCCCATTCTCCATACAGCTTGCCTATCCACAATAATAAATTTTATAAAAAAAAATTAATTTGCTTGCGATGTTTAATTGAATTTGTCATGTAATTTCAAAAATAACAAAAAATAATTTTATTTTAATATCTTTTGGAATCATATATGACTTCACTTTTTAACCTTCTATGTTAGTGCCTAACAATATTTATTTCCATTTCAATATTTCCTATATGGAAACACATGAAACCGTAGTAATGTTGTGTAAAACTAACAATGAGAAACTCTAAATCTAATTTTTTTTTTTATAGCGTATTTTATATCTAAACCTATATGTCCTCTTAAATCTCAAATTACTTATTAAAAATTATAATAGCCGACTAGAAAGAACTAAACAAATCAATTATGTGATTCAAATACACTGAAACTAAACCTAGAGTAAAAATTTTATAGACATATATATTAGGATTCTTTTTCTAATATTATAACTATTGCAACTTCATTTCCTTTTAATACTTCAAAATTTTGTATAAAAACAAGTTTTTACTATTATTAACATATATATAAATATCTACGCATAAATATGTAATATATGTAAGCACGTCTATGTAATATATAACTTATATATATTGAGAGAGAAAAAAGAATCCAATATCAAATTCTATATCTGATTAAATAAATACTTTGAACATTGAAATTTTAATTGAAAAAGTTGTTACAAAATAATGTTGTAAATAAAATAATTTTTCCGTCAGGAATTTATTACTTTATTATGTGAATTTTTCCCAACATAATTCATGCAAAATCCATAAGTTTCAAATTTAACAACACGAAACTTTAAAAAAAAAAATTTTCCTCAGTATAAACAACACAGAGAGAAAGAAAAAAATTACTTTTTAGCGAATTCTCCTAAACAAATTGAAAATGTATTCTAATTATAAAAAATATATAAAAATATAATTAATATAATTAACCAATTATTAATGATTTCCAGCATACATACTGTGCTACAATTAAAGTATTCTATACAAAAGATGAAATTTTCCGTTTTTTTTTTAACTATACCAATAATTTAATAATATTACAATGTTATTTAGAATGTACCATTTAAAAGTGTTTCCTTTTTATAGCCACTCTGTTGTTGTTGTTGGTTCTGCTTATTTGACGACGCGGCTGTTGTTGATTTGGTGATAATTGCTGTTGTTGTTGCTGGTATTTGGTTCTGTTGCAGTGAAGCGCGTTAGTTTCCAACAAAATTCCAAATTAAACTTTGTTTTAAAAGCTTTATTCTGTTTATAGTTTATTTAAAGTAAACACAATTTACACTTTGATTTTTGCGTCTTTAAATATAAAATTAAATTAATATTAAATTAATGTTTAATTTTCTGCTGCTGCCGTCCGTTGAGCTTTGAAGTCCAAAAGCTTTTTTTTTTTTTTATTTTATTATATTTTGATAATTGCACTTTAATGTTTTTGCACTCTTGTTTTTCTTTATATCTCTCTTTTTTTTTTATTTTAGTCTGCTAGAGTAAGGCCAAAGTAAAATATTAGTTCTCTTAGAAACTTTACTTCTCTTAACTTTTCTTACAAAAACTTGACTTTGCCTAAGTGAAAACCACGTTTTATCTTTGCGCTTTTGCTGTTGAACGTATGGTTGTTCTCGTTTTTCTTTTTTTTTTTTTTAAAAAACCAATTCCAATGTTTTTTAACAAAATTGTTAATATACATAATCCACTTCCGATTTTTTGTTTTATTTATTTTTTTTTTACAAAAATTTTCTATATTTGCAATGTAATTAAGTTTATTAATTATAACCACCATTTCTTTTATTTAATGTGACAAAAGTTTTAACGTTCAAATTTTCAAAAAAAAATACCGTACCATTATTAAGAACACATTTTTCCTTCTTATTTTCACTTCCGTTCACACTTTGTAAAAATGTGATTTTCAATATTATTCAATATTATACAATATTTTATAAAATTTGTTCAAATTTTTAAATTCGTAAGGTTTTATATATAAAAAAAGTAATATCGTTCAATTATCAAGAACACATTTTTTCTAATTTTGTTTTCACTTCCGTTCACATTTTGAAAAAAATGTGATCCTACCGGCTGCGCCAAAAATGTTAAGTCACATACATAAAATATGTATGCCTATACACTACAATTGCTTATTTTCAACTTTTAAAATATTTAATAATAAATTATTTAATTCCATTATTTAAGAGTATATTTTATTTATAACATTTCTTAAGTGCAGTTTTTCCATTTATTTATTAAATAATGAATATAATTTAATTTTAATTGAAAACTTTAAAATATTTTAAATAATTTTCCAGCTCCGATGTTTGTTTCAACTTAATTAAGTCACATACATAAAATATGTATGCCTCTACACTTCGCTTGCCTATTTTCAACTGACCCTGCTACCACGAGGTTCTGCAAGATCTCCCTCAACTGCACACGTTGTTCGAAAAAAGCTCGTCGGAATCGACCGGTTTATCTACTGCGCCTCTCTTACATGCGCGCTCACCATTTTCTGCCGGTCGACCTGACCCTGATGACACCCTATTGAAGGTGCATTCACAACATCACAAATTCGATGGTTTTACGATCGTACATGTTAAAATATGCAAAATATAAGAGTTTTGAGAAACTTACTGAAAATCACAAATTCGATATGGTTTTACGATCGCACATGTTAAAATATGCAAAATATAAGACTTTTGAGAAACTTACTGAAAATCGCAAATTCGATCGCACATGTTAAAATACGCAAAATATTAGAGTTTTTAGGAACTTACTGAAAATCACAAATTCGATGGTTTTACGATCGTACATGTTAAAATGTGTAAAATTTCAGTTTTTGAAATTTACTGAAAATCACAAATTCGATGGTTTTACGATCGCACATGTTAAAATATGCAAAAATATAAGAGTTTTGAGAAACTTATTGAAAATCACAAATTCGATGGTTTTACGATCGCACATGTTAAAATATGCAAAATATAAGAGTTTTGAGAAACTTATTGAAAATCACAAATTCGATGGTTTCACGATCGTACATGTTAAAATATGCAAAATATAAGAGTTTTGAGAATCTTACTGAAAATCACAAATTCGATGGTTTTACGATCGCACATGTTAAAATATGCAAAATATAATAGTTTTGAGAAACTTGTTGAAAATCACAAATTCGGTGGTTTTACGATCGTACATGTTAAAATGTGTAAAATATAAGAGTTTTGAGAAACTTACTGAAAATCGGAAATTCGATGGTTTTACGATCGTACATGTTAAAATATGCAAAATATAATAGTTTTGAGAAACTTATTGAAAATCACAAATTTGATGGTTTTACGATCGCACATGTTAAAATATGCAAAATATAAGAGTTTTGAGAAACCTACTGAAAATCACAAATTCGATGGTTTTACGATCGTACATGTTAAAATATGCAAAATATAAGAGTTATGAGAAACTTGCTTAAAGTCACATATTCCATGGTTTTACGATCGTACATGTTAAAATGTGCAACATACTAGAGTTTTGAGAAACTTGTTGAAAATCACAAATTCGGTGGTTTTACGATCGTACATGTTAAAATATGCAAAATATAGGAGTTTTGAGAAACTTATTGAAAATCACAAATTCGATGGTTTTACGATCGTACATGTTAAAATATGCAAAATATAAGAGTTTTGAGAAACTTACTGAAAATCACAAATTCGATGGTTATACGATCGCACATGTTAAAATATGCAAAATATAAGAGTTTTGAGAAACTTATTTTAAGTCTCAAATTCGATGGTTTTACGATCTTACATGTTAACATATGCCAATTATAAGGGTTTTTAGAAATTTGCTTAAAGTCACAAATTCGATGGTTTTACGATCTTACATGTTACAATATGCAAAATATAAGAGTTTTGAGAAACTCACTTTAAGTCTCAAATTCGATGGTTTTACGATCTTACATGTTAAAATATGCGAATTATAAGGGTTTTTAGAAACTTGCTTAAAGTCACAAATTCGATGGTTTTACGATCTTACATGTTACAATATGCAGTATATAAGAGTTTTTAGAAACTTGCTTAAAGTCACAAATTCGATGGTTTTACGATCTTACATGTTAAAATATGCGAAATATAAGAGTTTTTAGAAACTTGCTTAAAGTCACAAATTCGATGGTTTTACGATCTTACATGTTACGATATGCAAAATATAAGAGTTTTGAGAAATTCACTTAAAGTCACAAGTTCGATGGTTTTACGATCTTACAT